>NW_007728161.1:19355-21469 GCF_000696425.1 Galeopterus variegatus | reverse complement strand
GGCACCAGGTGGCCCAGCCAGCAGTAGCTCCTCTGCTTTTTGAAGCAGAACCATCAGGGACCAGTAGCAGCCCCAGTGGCACCAGATAAAACAAGCAGATGAGAAACAGCACCAGAAAGTCTCTGAAAAGTAGACTGTCATAGAAACCACAGCTTACAAAAGTAGCATAGGACCTATGTGCTAAACCAAAACAGGGTGACTGATTGCTAAATAAAAGTTTTAAATAAGACCCAGAATCTCTTAACGTAATAGCCTGAATGTCCAGGAAATCACCTGTTATCCTGAGAACCAGGAAAATCTCATCTTGAATAAGAAAATGCAATCAGCTAACTCCAACACAGAGTAATCATGTGTTAAAATTATCTGACATAGATTTTTTCTTTATTTTTTTGAAACTCTTGTTTAGGTTACTTATTTATTTTTTAATTAAAACATAATTGGTTATACATATTTATGGGGTACAGAGTTGACTATCAGTATAAGTGTACTTTATGTGATGATCAACTCAATGTTGTTAGCATGTTCATTGTTACGAATCATAACTACTCTTTGTGTCCCTTACCCACTTAACCCTGCTTCCCCCTCCCTCTTCCCATCTCTGGTAACTATAGGTCTGTTCTCTCCTTCTAAAAGTTAAATGGTTTTTTTAAAAATTTTTATTATTTAAAAAAAATTTTTTTAAGATAACTTATTATACATACATGTGGGGTACAACATTGATTTTCAATAGCTGTATATAATGTGTGATGGTTAGATCAGGATAGTTTGCTTATTCATCATTACAACACAAATCATTCTTTGTGTCCATTAACCAATTCCTCATTTGTCCTCCTTCTTCCAGGATGGCCCGGTGGTCTAAGGCACTAGACTCAAGGTGAACACCTTGCCTATGGGCTTTCTGGTCTCCAAGTGGAGGCATGGGTTTGAATCCCACTTCTGACATAGATTCTAAAACAATCGTCATAGAAAGGTTTTAGCAAGAAATTACTAATTCATTTAAACAAATTAAAAAAAAAAAAAANGAGGGAGCGCCGCCGCGCTTCCCAAGCGGCGCACTACAGCAGTGCGCCACCAGGCCGGCCCAGAAAAAGAATTTGACAGAAACCAACATCATTTCATGATAAAAGCTCTCAGCAAACAAGGAATTGAAAGGAACTTCCTCAAGGCTATAAAGAGAATCTAACAATTCTATAGCTAACATCAGCCTCAACAGTGAGAAATAGGGTGCTTTCCCTTGAAGACTAGGAACAAGGCAATGGTATCTGCCGTCAACACTCATATTCAACAAAGTACTGGAAGTTTTAGCCACTGCAAAAGGGAAGTCAAAGAAATACAAGCACACAGATTGGAAAGGGAGAAATAAAAATATCACTATTGGNCATTACATAGTGATAAAATAAATAATACATTGAGAAAGACATGATGATCCTGAATGCGTATGCACCAAACAATAGAGCCTCAAAGTACATAAAGCAATAATTGATGGAGCTGAAAGAAAAGATACATGATTTCATAATGATGATTGAGGACTTCAACAACTTTTTCCATAATTTATAGAATTATTGGACTGATAATCAGCAAGGATATCAAAGATCTGAACATATTAAATCAATGATATGTAATTAGCATACAAAGAATATTCCACCTGACAAAAGCAGAATACATTTTTTTTCAAGCTCCCATGGAATATCCACTGTGATATACAGGAACCTGAGCCATTAAACAAGCCTTGGCATATTTAAAATAATTAAACAATACATAGTGTATTCTCTAACTATAATGGAATCAAACTGCAAATCAATAACAGAAAGACCACAGGAAAATCTCTATATACTTGTAAGTTATATAATACACTTCTAAATAATCCATAAATCAAAAAGAAAGTCTCAACAGAGGTAACACATAGAACTTAATGAAAGTAAAAGTACAACATATGTGAGATGAAGCTAAAATAGTGTTGAGCAGGAAATTTATAGCACTAAATCATTCCTAGATTGTAGAAATGAGCAGATATCTCACATAAAAAAATCTAAGTCCCTACCGCAAGAAGCCAGAAAATGAGGAATACCCAAAAGAAACAAAAGGAAGGAAATAGAGAACAGAACAGAAATAAA
>NW_007728161.1:17550-17951 GCF_000696425.1 Galeopterus variegatus | reverse complement strand
ATATCACTATTGGTGGATTACATGATTGTTCACGTAGAAAATCCAAAGGAATCTGTCCCTTTTCTCCAAATAAGCCTCCTAGAACTAAATGAATTCAGCAACATCATAGGATAAAAGGTCAACACATAAAAATAATTGTATTTCTACCTAATAAAAACGATCATGTGGAATTGAGATTAAAGACATAATACCATTTACAATTGCTCCAAAGGAAATGAAATACTTAGGAACAAATCTAGCAAAATGTATGGAAAAACACGTCCTGAAAATAGCAAATTTTTTTATTAAACAAATCAATCAACAAATAATGAACTAATCTCCTTGACTAAATTAGACAGTATGGGGGACACAAAAAAAGTTCAGACTTAGCCTACTTTCTTTTTTTGTTTTTATTTTAACTT
>NW_007728161.1:8158-17464 GCF_000696425.1 Galeopterus variegatus | reverse complement strand
CAATTGCTCCAAAGGAAATGAAATACTTAGGAACAAATCTAGCAAAATGTATGGAAAAACATGTCCTGAAAATAGCAAATTTTTTTATTAAACAAATCAATCAACAAATAATGAACTAATCTCCTTGACTAAATTAGACAGTGTGGGGGACACAAAAAAAGTTCAGACTTAGCCTACTTTCTTTTTTTGTTTTTATTTTAACTTCTCAATACATATTGTAGTTGATTTTCGTGTCCCTTTACCCATTCCTCTTTCCCCGGCTTCCTCTCTCCCCTCCCCCCCCCAACTACATCGTATCTGTGCAAGACTTAGCCTACTTTCTGAGTAGGCTTTTATGAATAAGTAGGTTATCTAGGAGTATTATGAGACCCTAACAGATTATAGGTTATGGCAGGAGAATGGAGGTAGAGGGAGCCTATGTCTCTAAGAAGACAACAGAAGAACATCCATTAAGTCATTAAAGTAGTTTCAAACTTCCATTCCTTCCTCAGGTCCACAACAACCCCTGGAGTCCTTTTTATCTAATCTTATTTTCACAGTTTTCAAGGAGCGCAAATATAATGTTTGCTTCTTTGCAAGATCCCCCTGCAAATATGCTTCTTTCAACAGGAGAGCTTCTGATGAGGGAGGGCGTGTGGAAATTGACTCAGGCACAACCAGCCTGCACTGGAGCATCAGGCACTAGGTCAGTCTATTGCTGCATATTCTATCCCTGGGAAAAACAGTCCAGGTGGGGAGACTGATGAGTCTGCAATAGCTTGTAAACCAAACTAATTTGGTATTTATGATGCTTTACATATATTATCTTAATTTAATCCTCCCAGCCAGGTCTATGAGTTGTACATTATCCTTGTTTTCAGATAAAGAAATTGTGTGCTAGGAATTTATCTAAAGATGCACTGGTAAGTGGTAGAGCCAGGATTTAAACCTTGGTGTCTTTGACTCTAAAAGTTATATTGTTCACTTTCTTTTATCTGCCTGCCTTTAATGGTGGTGTGAGAAGAATCTGCCTTTTAGTGTCAAATAAGCTGAAGTTTGAATCCTGGCTTCCTCTTTTATGAAATTCGTGAGACTCAATGATTAATCTCTCTCAATCTCACTTTTCAAATCTGCAGAAATGAAAAAGAATTTTAAATTATTACAAGTATTACAGCAATCAGTGTGTGTGTTCAAATGCCTAATACAGAACCTAGTGCATAAGAATTACATAACACATTGCCTTCCAAGCACTTTATTTCTTCTTCTCTCTCTTTCTGCTTAGCAAGGTAAATTCAGAAGCAGGCTGACACTGCTACCACTGCCCACTGTGCTAGCGAGTCTTCCCCGAGTGTGAGGCTTACTAATGTCCAGGCCAACAGTGAGACACGCCTCTCTCTCAACCATTTCTTGAGAACTGGTCATCTTGTGGATTAGGACTGTTATTTTTTATCTGTTTTAGTCAAAGTGCACAGTCTTAGTGTCTGAGCAGCAGCACACACAGCAACCCCACACTATCACAAACATTGGTTTGAATCTGTGACTTGTAAGAAAGCAAATTTCGGGGCCGGCCCGGTGGCTCACTCGGGAGAGTGCGGTGCTGATAACACCAAGGCCCCGGGTTCGGATCCCATGTAGGGATGGCCAGTTTGCTCACTGGCTGGGCATGGTGCTGACAACACCAAGTCAAGGGTTAAGATCCCCTTACACACACAGCAACCCCACACTATCACAAACATTGGTTTGAATCTGTGACTTGTAAGAAAGCAAATTTCTAGGAAACTGAAAATGAAGCCCTCAATGTGCAATTAAATTGTCATCAACTCTCAGATCATTCTTCAAAGACACATAAGCACGCTTAAGTTTGTGATATCAGTCACAAGGAAAATAGTAAACAAAGTCATGAATTTACTAAATAAATTTATGGATGATTCTATTTCAAACAAACCAATAAGGTAATTATATTATTAAGGGTTCTTTAGAGAAACATAACCAATAGGGGGTATATATACATACATATATATATATATATATATATATATACACACACACACACACACACACACACACGCACACACAGATAAGTTATATGTGTGTGCGTGTGTGCGTGTGTGTGTTTTAAGGAACTGGCTCACATGATTATGAAGCTACTAACTCCAGACCCAGAAGAGCCAATGGTATAGTTTTACTCCAAGTTTGAAGGCCTAAGATCCAGGAGAGTTAATGGTGTAATTTCTAGTCCGAGTCTGAGTCCAAAGGTAGGAGGTGACCTGTGTCGCTGCTTAAAGACAGTCAGGCTAGTGAAAAACTTATTTCTTACTTAGTCTTTTATTCTATTTAGGTGTTCAATGTGTTAGATAAAGCCCACCCACTTTGGGAAGGGCAATCTACTTAACTCAGTCTACTGATTAAAATGAATGTTAATCTCATCCAAAAACACCTTCACGGACACACCCAGAATAATGTTTAAGCAGGTATCTGGAACCCAGTGGTCCTATCAAGTTCACATAAAATTGACCATCACAGTAATCCTTTAGATAGCTGAATTACACGTTGATGACATTTATTCATGTATCCATCCAGCCAGTGAATCAAAACATATTTTATGCCTTTGATGTACTAGGCACTATACCAAGCTCAGTACTCAAAGATAAATAAATGCCATCCTATCCTCAAAAGCTCAAAGTTTTTTGGGAACACTAATAGATAAACAGCTATTAACTATAATATAATGTAAAAATTGTCCTCAGAAAGCAGTCTGTGATCCTAAATATTTGAAACCTTTAGTAATTTATATTTTAAAATATAAAGGTCTTGCACTTTATAAATGGAAACCAAGCTAACAGTACATTTTTATAGGTGAAGTGTTGAGGTTTAGGGGTAAAAGCATTAATTAACTTCTATGAGCTTTGGTTCTCTCTCTTTGTTCCGCTGACTATATCTCTAATTACTTCCTGGGGGAGAGGAAGTTAGAGACATAGGATAAGATTTCACTTCACAGTTTCTCCACAAGTATCTTCGGTGCAGTGGAATGAGAAATGAAGGTCAGAGACAAAAGTTTAGTTCATCCTTGCAAACAATAAAATGAAACTGCCCACCTCATATACAGGGCATTAAGCACTAAAATTATTAAACAAATTGTATGTAAGAGTGAATTGTGATAATATAAGAATAACAGCTGCTTTTACTTTATTATACTATTATCATAATATTGAAAACAACAGAGATGAGAAAAAAAATTGGTATTGTCAGATGAGACTTCAAGCAACATTTCAGAAAGAGATTCTGCTTTTTCCGTTGTGAAAATGGCCAAAGTCCACTTTGGGTTTGACATATAAAAAACTTACCTTTATACATATTTCAAAACATCATGTTGTACACAATAAATATTTACAATCTTTGTCAGTTTAAAAATCACTAAGAAGAAAGAAAAAGCTTACCTTGTCTCTATTCTTTGTCTCTCAACCCCACAATACAGAAAGCCATATTTTTCCACTGTGTCTATTGCTCTTAGACCAAGAGTAGACATCCTCTGTTATGTGCTTGTGGGAAGGTTTGAGGTCTGCCTGGCTCCAAACAACTAATCCAAGGAAACATCTTCCATTCCTCCCTGGCATATTTATCCAAAGGAAGTTGGAGGCTGCTGTGGCTACTGTGGCAATTGGAAACACTTTCCAGAAAATACTGTGTCACAGTTTTGCATTAGCCCTTATCCTTTCTAGAACTCCCCGGGTGCATTGAATTGGTGGATATATACAGTCTTTATTTATCCAGTGCTTTTTATGTGCTAGGCACTATGCTAAGTGTTTTCTGAGCATTATCTCTTTTAGTCTTTACAACAGTCTTGTGAGGTTGGCACTAGCGTCCCCAATTTACATGTGAGAAACTTGAAGCTCAGAGAGGTGAAGGAGCCAGAATTTAAATTCAGGGCCGTCCTAATGAAGAACACCCCTTACTACCACAATATGGTGAACAGCTTTGTTAAGGGATTTGGCATTTGAGTGTACTTGAAATGACTCAATTTGGTGAGGAAAGCCAGGCTCATAGACTCATTGCCTTTGGCCATGGTGTTAATTCAAGTCTTTTTTAATCCTAGGAGGCATTGCTGAAGCAACCACAGCAGTGCTACTTTGAGAGCAGGGTCTGGTTCTCTTTCCACAGAATAGATGGAAGAGTTTGTTGACTATGCCCTGGGCCACAGAAACCTGCAAGCCATGTGCTCCAAAGAAAAGCCAGACTTCTCAGGAGAAGTTATCTTTTCCAGATTATACAAACTTTGGAGACCTGGGCTTAGTTGGGTTAATGCAGTTTAACACAAAAGCAAGGTAGGAGGGGAAAGACAGCAAAACTAATGAAGGTCAGCCTTTGATCTCTACTAATCAAGGCATTTCATGGGGTACTTTATGATCATGTAGTACTCAGTTCCTAATGAAAATGGTTTAACTATGATTTTACTGGAGAGATCTAAGAGGCAGCCATCTAGGGAAGCAAGCCAGATATTAGGTAACTCAAGACCACTCAGGAAATCAAAACAAAGTTACAGCTCCATTAGCCAAGTGTAATGTTTTTGGAGGGAAGGCAAAGGGGCCCAGGTAGCCAGAAATTTTCCCTGCCTTCCTCCTCCCTGGGGAAAATACCAAGTACATTGCACATTCTGGAGCTTCCTAATCCCTATTCTCAACCTTTATACAAGCAAGGCTACAAGTCTTTTACCACCTTTGCATACTAGCACTCAGCTGTTTACTTTATAATAATTTGCCTTTCCACTCTTGGCAGTCTTACTTGCCAGATGGACACTTCATTGAGCGTACATGTTCTGGAAGGAAGAAAATGTCTCGTGGGATGTGTCTGATGGAAAACAAAGATGTCCAGTGTCTTACTCGACATTTCATAGCACTTCATATTTGCACAGAGCTTTATCATAATGTTTTATTAGTGATTGCATGCAACAGCCCAATGAGGGACATGGTGATGTTTTCACTGTGCAAACAAAATTTAGGCATGTCCAGGCTAAACAATTGCTCCAGCCCATACAGCAAGGATTAGATATTCCAGACTCAAAGATACATGTTTTCCGAGCCTCACTTGCTTTAGGTTCTCTGAGGCAGCAGCTATACAAGCCCAAATTGAAATTGAATAGCCACTTAAGGGAGTACTCTAAATATCCATGCCAAATATAAATTTTTTTTTTCCTTTTTGTCTTTTTTTTGTGACCAGCAACGGATCGCAACCCTCGGTGCTGCGCCCGCACCTCGCTCAGCCAGTGAGCGGCCGGTCTGTATGTGGGATCCGAACCCTTGGCGGGAGCGCCACCACGCTCCCAAGCGGCGCACTGTAGCAGTGCGCCACCAGGCCGGCCCCAAATATAAATTTTTTAGAAGGTGCAATAAATGCATCATCACGGAAAGGCCATAAAAGTGGTTTGCCACTTTCTTCTTTATTTGCATGATGCCATGTTTTTCTGATTTTCTTTATCTTCAATGACTCTTCCATAATTCTTCTCCTCTCCATTCTTGTCCTAACTTTGAACATCCCTTAGGGTCTAGTTCCTGTGTTTTTACCCTACTACTTTCTTCAGCTTCAGATAACACCACAATAGTAGTAAATCTCAAATTACCAAATTGTTCTCTCTCATCCAAATTCTTTTTGTACATTTCACTATTTGCTGTTTCACCCCATTTTTCTTGTATCTACTATGTGCTAGGGGCACAGGACAAAGAGATGATTAAAACTCAGTGTTTCCTGTCATGCAGTTCACAGGCTATCAAGATATGGCCACATATGAGAGAATTCTCATATCCCATGATAAATATCGTTAACGATCTGGGCATTATCAAAGCAGAGACTACTTTGCCCTGACTGAGGCTTGGGAGTCAGGGAAGGAATCCTGGAGGAAATACACCTGATTCTAAATCTCATATTCCCAATTTATCACTCAATCATTCATATATTGGTGATTAATGATTCAGAACTTACCGTGTACAAGTGTGGAGTGAGAACACAAAACATTAAATATAACACTTATCTCCAGCCTCAAGGATTTTACTAGATAGGCAAGAAACATGCACATTTTTACAAACAAGGAAGTATCCACATCATACTGATATTTTCCTTTTTTTTATTTATCTAGTTAAACATTTTAGTCTCTCTCAGTGTTTGGTTTTGTTTTTGTTTATCTTGTACAGGTCTGGTAAAAAAACTAGTTTTTAGAAAGATAAATTCCTTAAATGGAAAGCTCTGTGTCCATTAGTTACTTACCATGAACTGAAAGCAAATTTCAGGCCTCTTTGAATTCACTTCTTTGTTTCCCAGATTTGAACTAGTAATAGTATTAATACTATGGGTGTGTGAGAATCAAACTACAGGGATACTGTTGAAAAAAGTATTCAAACTGTAGCCTCCTTACCATGTGCATAATGGTTACACTGTTTTTATATTTTAGCTATGATACATTTATTTTAAATTTTTTTAAATAGATTATTTGCAAATTTGTGAATAAAAGTGTTATCAAATCCATTTCCCATAAGACAGGTTGTAAGATTTTTTAAAATCTTGAATCTACTTTCTTTATATGCTCCAAATAATTTGTACAGTGTGAGGAACTGTAAAAAGGCACTGAGAATTAGAATTTTAATTTTACAGAAAAAGAGTATAGAAAGTGAGTATCATCTCCCCCACTTTTGCAATAAGATAGTGGGGACTTAAAGTGCTTTGGTATCTTTCCTAGGGTCATAGAACTCATTAAACATAGTTGTGGAATTAGAGCCCATGTTCGCTGTGTTCTCATCATCACACTTTATTTGGGGAACTGGGTTAATTTCTTACTGGAGGCAAATTACTTAGATCATATTAGGCCAAGGCAAAAAGGATCCCATCTGTATGATATGTGATCCAATGGTTTTATTTC
Source organism: Galeopterus variegatus (assembly GCF_000696425.1). Taxonomy (NCBI): domain Eukaryota; kingdom Metazoa; phylum Chordata; class Mammalia; order Dermoptera; family Cynocephalidae; genus Galeopterus; species Galeopterus variegatus. Next base: position 10,581 of record NW_007728161.1, on the reverse strand, counting down.
TCTGCTGTCTGCTTTACTTAGCTCCATATGATACACGAGATGGACTGGGAAACAGGTTGGCACCAAGAATAGGGGGCTCTCCTAGGGCAGGCGTGGGAACTCACATCCCTTTAGGAGCTTCCAGAAGCTTGGATCACTTATTCCTAGGAGCTCTATCCACTGCCACCCCACACTGCCAAGATCTATTTAAAACGATTCTCAGAATGGCCTCCTGAGAGATTGTAGAGGGAGGCATTTATTCACCACCTCCCATTCTTCATTGGTCAGGATTGCCACATGGGGAGATAATTCACTCACACCTCCAGATGTGAAGCTTGGTAGGTGCTGATAAAGGAGCCACCCAAAGTGTCGGAGTACATCCAGGGCAGAAAATGAGAGATGTGCATTGCAGCTGAGGTAGGTGCTGTCAGACTACTCCAAAACCAAGCTGCTTCTGAGGCAAGAAAAGGAGGAGAGGAAAAGCACAAGAAGTCAGAACTTACTATTATATATTCTTCTATGCAACACTGATATAGTACTTATTATGCATCGCATATTTGCCTGTATGAACACACTAACATAATACAATGCATCATGTAGTCTCTGTGCAAACACTAATGTAGTACTTACTATGTATCATATATTTTTCTTACTGCTTTCCACATATTTATTCATTTAATTCTGATAATAATGTATGATGTAGGCACTAGTACTATGTCCATTTTGCAAATTAGGAAACGGAGTTAGAACAATTAGTTAAGTTGCCCAAGTTCACACATTTAGTAACTGGTATAGCTGTGAGATAAACCTAGGCAGTCTGGCCCAAGGACCGTGCTCAAACTATACTGTGCTGTGTAATGCTTGGGAGATAATAAAGGGGAGAAATGTTTTGACCTCTAAGCTAGTATAGAGTAATTTTGAAAGATGTGCCTAACTCTCATTTTAACAAATGTAAGGAAGTTCAGTGTAATGGTTCAGAGAATGAATATTCAGGTAAGATAGGCATTAGCTCACTTCTCAACTTCTTTCTAGCTACCTTGCACAAGCTGCTGAACCTTTCTAAACCTTAATTGCTTCTACCGTACAATCAATCGATCATATTTATTTCATAGGGTTGTTATGAAAAGTGAGTGTACTTAACGTGCTTAGAGTGCTCGGTAAGTCCTCAAGGAATAAATAGTAGATTAAAATTGTACATTTTTATAGAGTGTTTCTTACTGCACATGTACCTCTTGCTTTCGAAAGTCCTCTTTAAAGAAAGAGAAAGAACGAAGCTTAGTGCTGGCAGCATATGGCTAAGAATGAGGCAGGCAAATTAGTATATATATATATATATATATATATATACTTACTTACTTTTCACTTAAAATTTCTTTAAAATGTTTTTCCTGCACTTGGCCAACATCCAACATGAAAACAAACAGTCCTAACAATTAACAGTACTGAGTTCTCTGAATTAAAATTCAGAGGCTGCAGTACGTATAGAGCCCTGGAGGCAGCAGATTTCAGTTAGAATCCCAGCTCCACGATTACTAACCTGCTAAGTTTTCTTAAAAAAAACTTAAATATCACTAAGCCTTACTTTATGCCTTTTAAAATGGATAGGAATATAAAACCAATATTCTGTCCCAATGAAAAAAATCCCTTGTTATGATTTTTCTTTTCTTCACCCTTATTGGTCTCTTTATCTTCTACACTTGTGTTTCTGAGGATACCCTCTGTGTATGTGTAAGTAGGAACTTTGCTCTTAGCCCAACGAAATGGCAAGTGGATAAAGGCAATGGAGTTAGTTTGTGGCAAAATGGCTAGTGTCATGGTGGGGGGGGGAGGGATTGGTAAATAATGATAGGGCAATGAAAATTTTGTTGGTAGAATATAAATTTTGAAGAATAATTTTTAAGGCATAAAGTAAGTTGTATTTTTAGGGATAGAGGTTGGGACACAGCCAAGTTATACTGGTGGGTGATAAGAGGATGGGAAAGACAAGTCTCTCTGGGTGAAGACTGTACCTACTATTTTTCCAGGAGATTCAAATGAGATGCATTTGACCTCACAGTGGCTTCTTGGGTACTATGCCTGTCAACTCAGTTAAGCAGCACTTCTTTTAGTTGTGGAACTTCCGGTGTTGCTGAACGAAGGCTTGGTCATTTATAAGGCTACAACAGCATGTCCTTTGTTTGAATCTAAGTTTGATATTTGGCCAAGGCCAACACTGGACAGGTGCCTGGTTGCTTTTCGGGAGATGATTGGATCCAGAGCACAGCGTCTGTTTGATGTGATGTTGTGGACGAGATATCTGGCACTTAACACTGTCTAAATCCATTTGGTGCTAATTAGTTGTGGAATTTGAAATAAAGTAGGCATTACCCATGGGTGTAAACTTGGCATTACCCATGGGTATAAAGTAGGTATTACCCATGGGTGTAAAGTAGGCATTTCTCATG
>NW_007728161.1:5541-7109 GCF_000696425.1 Galeopterus variegatus | reverse complement strand
GGCATTACCCATGGGTATAAAGTAGGTATTACCCATGGGTGTAAAGTAGGCATTTCTCATGGGTGTAAATTGGATGATATTAATAGAAATAACATATTTTATAGTTCAAGACAAGGGTAGTCCCCCAATAATTTCTGGAAAATCCCTGGGGGTAGTAAAGAGTCTCATCTTTGCTTATAATCTTCTCATGATTCACACTCTTTCATGGTAAGCCTTCCTCATTTCCCAAGGAGGTGCCCTGCTAGTGACAGTACCGCTTTAGGGCAGTACATCACACTGTCGCTTGTGATTTCTGAGAAATGCTAGTAATTGTATCAAGAATATTATTTCCCAATCCTCCCCAAAATGTGTCACCCTGGAGATTCCAACATTATGTTTTACTCCCTTAAGGCTTCCCAGGGCTGGAAAAATGATCTATTTTATGCAGAAAAGGGGAAAATACCCTCTTCCCCACACAGAGACAGATGTACTCTAGGACACTGTAAGGGGCCCAAGCAATGCATTCACATGATTCTATGTCTATCTTATAGAATTAGCAGAATATATTTAAATGGCAGTCAGTTAAGTCTTCTGTCTCTTTCTTTTATGACTTCCCTTCTGCTATTTATATTCCTGTGTATAGCAGGAAAGTTGAATTGGAGGATTCTTTAGTTTGATTTAGCAGANGGCTCCAGACCTGGAATTACACAGCTGTAGTGAAGGAAGAAACCAATTTGAAATGTATGAGCCAGGAGCTGACCTGTGGAAAATCCTATTTTTTAAATGTATAAAATTATAAACAGAAGATTTGGTTTTTGTTAAAGCCTAGAGAAAATGGAAGTTCTCTTTTGTCAAAAACATACTTGATGATGTAGCATAGATAATTATAAATGCACCACATGTTTTTTGTCTTTTTGATGTGACTCACACAGAGAGGCACATACCATAATTCTGAGTAAAGGAACAATCCAAAGAAATACTAGAAAGAGCTAGTATGTTTGGAAGTGAAGTTATATGTTTTATAGTACTATTAATAATAAAAAGCAAGTTTTGATCAGATATGACAGAGCAAAGGCTGTTCTATCTTTCTGTTCTCACTATTAAAAAAATCACAAAAATGTTGTCCTGTGAATAGGTGATCAAAGAGTATGCAGCCAAGAAATGTAGAAGAAAAAGGAATTAGAGAGGTGCATTAGACATTTAATAAAAATATCATATTTTCTGGATTTTCTGGTAATGTTTATAAATGCCTGTCAGCTTTTTACATGTTGTAAACATACTGTGACTCCTTTCCTCATTACATATAAATATTCACCTTTTTAATTCTTTAATCCATTNATCCCAGCACCATTTGCTGAAGAGGCAGTCTCTTCCCCAGTGTGTAGTCTTGGTGCCTTTGACAAAGATCAGATGGCTTTAGGTGTATGGGTTGATTTTTGGATTCTCTATTCTAGTCCATTGATCAGTGTGTCTGTTTTGATGCCAGTACCATGCTGTTTTGGTTATTATAGCTTTGTACCATAGTTTGAAGTCAGGTAGTGTTATGCCTCCAGCTTTATTTATTTATTTATTTTTTGCTCAGAATTGCT
>NW_007728161.1:2240-3883 GCF_000696425.1 Galeopterus variegatus | reverse complement strand
TACACAATGGAATACTACTCTGCTATAAAAAAGAATGAAATACTGCCATTTGCACCAACATGGATGAACCTAGAGAGAATTACATTAAGTGAAACGAGTCAGGCACAGAAAGAGAAATATCACATGTTCTCACTTATTCATGGGAGGTAAAAATAAATAAATAAATACACAAAAGAACCGGGGGTTGGGGGGGGAGAAGACACAACAATTACAATTCCTTGAAGTTGATATGACAAGTGAACAGAAAGGACATTGTTGGGAGGGAGGGGGGAGAGGGAAGAGGGAGGGAGGTTTCGGTGATGGGCCACAATAGTCAACCACATTGTATATTGACAAAATAAAATAAAATTAATAAATAAAATAGAATAAATAAATATTCACCTTTTTCTAATTTTGTTCTCATAGTTTGTATTCATTTTCTTGAAATGGCATACCTTATATGACTGTACAAACTTCCAGCCTCTCAAAACCTGTATCTGTGTCTATGCACGTTTTGTCACCCAATCCCACAGTGGATGGACCTGCATTGGTTACGTCTGTTTTGCAGTTTGCTCCTTCTGAAGTGTTCACTCAGCTCCATGGCAACCCCTCACCTCACAGGTTCTCACGTGGTGGTTGGGTTGGGTCAGGGAACAGAAAACATTCTGACCTCTTCCAGACCCAAAATGACCTCACTGTCAATCTCTAATCTGAATCATCAACCCCCAGACCTCTTTTCAGGCGTTCTCTCCATGGACGTCAACCCATGAATGCCTGGGAGATCCTCACACAGACATGTTTAAATCTCAGGACTGGCTCATGTAATTCCCCCATCTACAGAAGACAGTCCAACTGAGGTATCATGAGAGGAAAGACCTATGTGGTTGTGTGGGAGCAAAAGTTTTTAGAAAATTCCCAGGAACAAGTTTGAGAAAGCTGGGTTGTTAATTAGCCAAAGGGCAAGAGAATTGATCTTCTAAAAATAAGTTGCATCTTGCCATTCTCTGGCCAAAAATCTGTACATGACTGTCCTTTGCCTTTGGAATAAAACCCAAAGACTGTCTTAGTCTGCAAAGTCCTGAATGATCTGCTCCTACCCCAAACTCTCTAATAACATCTATTGCACTCTCTGCTGTGCTGGCTAAATTCTAGTCACACTGGCCCACTTTCAGTCCTTCAAATGTGCCTAGGTCGTCCCCACCACTGTGCTGTTGAATATATATTTCTTACTTTCTGGACATTCTTGTCCATGATTTTATGGATTTTATACCTTCTCATGCTTCAGGTCTGTAACATCTTTAATGTCTTTTTCTCAGAGAAGTCTTTCATGACCACTCCACCGAAAGTAGGTCACCTTCCTTAATTTCTATCTCAGCACTAATCACTTGGCATTTAGCTAAGTGAAGGGAATAATAGAACTACATAAACAGCAATGTTAAAATGGTAGCTAATATTACTGTTATCTTTATTGTTATTAATATAATTTATATTATTTAATAGTTTTTAATATTAATAAATGACATGTAAAATAGCTGGCATACTATAATATAAATTGTATATGATATAATTATATTGTTATATAGCAATAGTATCATATGTATTAGTAACTTGTACTATACACTAATTGGTATTAGTAACATTAGTGTTATTTATTAGTATTAGTA
>NW_007728161.1:0-1848 GCF_000696425.1 Galeopterus variegatus | reverse complement strand
TCTGGACATTCTTGTCCATGATTTTATGGATTTTATACCTTCTCATGCTTCAGGTCTGTAAGATCTTTAATGTCTTTTTCTCAGAGAAGTCTTTCATGACCACTCCACCGAAAGTAGGTCACCTTCCTTAATTTCTATCTCAGCACTAATCACTTGGCATTTAGCTAAGTGAAGGGAATAATAGAACTACATAAACAGCAATGTTAAAATGGTAGCTAATATTACTGTTATCTTTATTGTTATTAATATAATTTATATTATTTAATAGTTTTTAATATTAATAAATGACATGTAAAATAGCTGGCATACTATAATATAAATTGTATATGATATAATTATATTGTTATATAGCAATAGTATCATATGTATTAGTAACTTGTACTATACACTAATTGGTATTAGTAACATTAGTGTTATTTATTAGTATTAGTAATACATATATTGATATTAATAATATATTAGTAATAAATATTAGTAAATGTATATATTATTGGGATCAGTAAAATTGGAGATGTCTTACGTATTTTTTTTTCTTGATCATATTTTCAGGTTTTGCAAATCCAGAATTTTTATCTCATCTACCGGTTATTGATGCTGTGACACTTATTATGTTGAACATACTCTCAGTTAATCCTCAAGATTGTTTGATAACATTTTTCATAAAGAAGGAGTCTATCTTTTACTTTAGTATATATGAGTGTGTGATTCTCCTGAGACACAGTGAGGGTACTAGCAACTGACCCATGGTTATACACAGGTGTTTTATGTTGGTTTCTACGTCTGCTAACAAATCATCAAGCTATGTCATGACACACCTGCCGGCCTTCTGTCTCTGATTAAAGAAAATGCCTGAGTTTTGTATTAGTCCTCAGATTTCAACAAGATGTCAAGACAAATCAAACAAAAGTGTATCAACAATCTTTACTAATAGTATTACAAGAGATATTAAAGTTCCTCCTATGGAGATTTTAACTCAGAAAAGTTTCTTCTTTCAAAAAACTGAAGGCAAAAACCAGAAAAAGTGATCTTCTCACACATCAGAGAAAGGAAACATGTTACGTTAAATTCACGTATGTTTGTGTGTGTGTATAATCCTCATACTTTAATAGTTAACAAGTGAAGATTTATTTTTAAATGCTTCATTGAGGTATGAGTGACACATGTTAAAATGCACATATTTTAAGTGTAGAATTTGATGAGTTTTAACATATGCATACACCCATGAGCTTATCACCACAATCAGGATGTACACATAATCATCACTCCAAAACTTCCTTGTGGCCCTTCATAGTCCCTACCTCCACCCCCGCCCCTTGAATCACTGATCTGCTTTCTATCACTATATATTAGTTGACATTTTCTAGAATTTTATATAAATGAAATTATATGCATGTACTCTTTTTGGTCTGCTTTCTTTCTTAGGATATTGAGATTTACTCATGTTGTAAGACATGAAAAGAGTTTATTCTTTTTATTGTTGAGGAGTATTCTGCTCTACGGATATGCAACAGTTTGTTTATTCATTCACCTGTTGGTGGATATTTGGATCATTTCCAGGTTTTGGCTTTTACAAAATAAAGGGTTATGTGTATTCACGTAGAAGTCTTTGTATGGACATATGCTATTTTTTTTTTCTTTTTGGTAAGTACTTAGGAATGGATCATATGGGACTATATGGGAGGTGTGTTTTTGAGTTTTTAAGATACGGCCAAACTGTTTCCCAATGTGGTTGTACCATTTAACATTTTCACAGTGTTTGAGAGTTCAAGTTGCTAAGCATTCTCACCAGCATTTAGCATGGTCAGTCTTTTTATTTTAGCCATTACCGTGTGTGGTGGTATCACATTG
>NW_007728160.1:329320-329661 GCF_000696425.1 Galeopterus variegatus | reverse complement strand
TGTTCTAGAGAGTTCTATTGGACAGTACTACTCTAGACAGTAATAATCCCTTTTAGTATTAAGTCACACAATTTATGCTTTAAGCCTGAATAGTTGACATGAAAGGTAAAGATCTATTCAAGGATTTTGTGCAATGACTTAACAAATGAATAGGCAAGCTTAATTTTGGAGGTCTTGTCTCACTCTTTAATTGCTCACCATTCTCGGTGATTTTCTCAGACCTTTTTAGAAAACCTCCAATAAATATCAATTATTTGTTAAAATACCAGAGAATTGTACCATCTTTACTGAAAATATTGGCTACCAAATTGAAATGGACATGTACATGAATCCCTGAGGCA
>NW_007728160.1:325567-327848 GCF_000696425.1 Galeopterus variegatus | reverse complement strand
CTTAGAATAATGGGCTAAAGTAATAGGTCTATTTGACATAACAGCAATGATCACAAAGGTATTTTTTCTGTTCCATACAGTGCATACATATCCTACCAATAAATAAAATCAATTCCAACCATTATACCACATTGGCTTATTGACTTAAGGAGTCAGAGAAGTTTGGGAGAAATAATTGGTTCATTGAGATTGATTCATCTGCTAGCCTTTAGTTTTTTTGTTTTTTGTTTTGTTTTTATTTTTGACTGTATCCACTATTAAGGTGTGTTTTTTGCTTTTTTTTTTTGTTTGTTTGTTTGTTTTTGTTTTTTGCTTTTTAATGCAGAATTCTACAGAACATTTCATCCAACAACGACAGAATACCCATTCTTCTCATCAGCACAAGAAACATTCTCCAGGATAGAAAAGGTGTTAGGTCACAAATCAAGTCTCAGCACATTTTTAAAAAACTGGAATTATTCCAAGTATCTTTACAGACCACAATGCATTAAAACTGGAAATCAATAAAAAGCAAAATTGTGGAAACTATACAAGTGCATGGAAACTAAACAATAAATTCCTCAATGAACTATAGGTCCAAGAAGAAATTAAACAGGAAATCAAAAAATAAATTCTTGAAATTAATGAAAAAAAAGATATGTCATACCAAAACCTGAGGGACACTGCAAAAGCAATATTAAAGGGAAGTTTATTGCAATAAATGCTTGCATCAAAAGAATGGAAATACTTCAAATAAACGACCTAGCACTATGCCTCAAAGAACTAGAAAATCAACAACAATCCAATCCTAAAACCAGTAGACAAAAAGAAATAGTTAATATCTTAATTATTAAGAATAATTAAGGGCAGAACTAAATGAAATTGAAACCCCCAAAACAATACAAAATATCAATGAAACAAAAAGTTGTTTTTTTTGAGAAGGTAAATAAAATAAATAAGTAAAACCATTAGCTAGGTTAACAAAAAAAGAAGACAGAAGACCCAAACAACAAAAATCAGAAATGAAAAGGGAGACGTTGCAATTGATACCACAGAAATAAGAAGAATCATCAGAGATTATTCTAAACAACTATATGCCAATAAATATGAAAACCGGAGAAAAGTGGATCAATTTCTGAACAAATACAAACTTCCAAGACTGACCCAGGAAGAAACAGAAAACCTGAACAGACCAATAACAAGCAAAGGGATTGAGGCAGTAATCAGCAATCTTCCAACAAAGAAAAGCCCAGGACTGGATGGCTTTACAGCTGAATNACAACAACAACAACAACAAAAAGAAAACTACAGGCCAATATCATTGATGAACATAGATGCAGAAATACTCAACAAAGTATTAGCAATCAGAATACAGCAACACATTTAAAAAATTATACACCATGATCAAGTGGGATTCATTCCAGGGATGCAAGAATGGTTCAACATACACAAGTCAATAAATTTATTGGAACTCAATAAGAGCAAAACCCAAGCTCCATTTGGGTTAAAATATGTCCTACTTTCTAATAGGGTATACACTGTTCAGATGGGATATCACATTAAAAGAAAATTTATTACTATTTGTTAGTATATTATAGAAGGGTACTTCAAAAANGATACAAGAAGTGAAAACACATAAATAAAAAGGAAAGCATATTTTAGTGATTAAATTGGAACTGAATTGGAAAAATTAGAATATAATTTTGCATTATCATAAACTAAGATTTAGTTCATCTTTCTGACTTCAACTATGGAGACTAGATTAAAACTCAGAATTTGTACTGTTAGACACACTATTCGACAGCTATAGAGTATTAAGTGCACCTTAATTTTAAAAAGTAATAGTTTAAGACTTCAAATATTTTAAGTGTGGAAAGTATATATACAAAAATGAATATTTTATATTATTATCTAGTGCACAATTTATTGTTGTAAATAAATAGGTAATCAATAATGCTGATAAGATTAATGAATTTAATGTTTTATATCACACTATTTGGTAAATTAATTGTTACTGTCATTTTGGGGTAAAATGCAGAATAGCATAACATATAAAAGATCCATGTTAAATATATTCCTTTTAGCAGAAAAATATTTTAATCATTAAATAACGTTTAAAAGACTGGTAAAAATATTTGTAAATTAGCATATTGGTAGGTCAATATATAAAATGGCTCATCTTTTTAGTATCTAATTCAATTTACCCATAAGTAATTACTCTACATAAAGAGACAAAAGAACAAAAGTCTTTAAAAATCAGCCTGAAAGTTGCTGTTAGGAAATACAGACTCTGAACTTTCTC
>NW_007728160.1:323282-324607 GCF_000696425.1 Galeopterus variegatus | reverse complement strand
CCATGTTAAATATATTCCTTTTAGCAGAAAAATATTTTAATCATTAAATAACGTTTAAAAGGCTGGTAAAAATATTTGTAAATTAGCATATTGGTAGGTCAATATATAAAATGGCTCGTCTTTTTAGTATCTAATTCAATTTACCCATAAGTAATTACTCTACATAAAGAGACAAAAGAAAAAAGTCTTTAAAAATCAGCCTGAAAGTTGCTGTTAGGAAATACAGACTCTGAACTTTCTCAAGGAGAAATGTTCTTAGCCTGGGAACTTCACCTTCTATAAGCATGTTATTAAATTTTAGTTCACAGAACAGAAACCCCCAAACTGATTTCAAAAGCCTGCAAAGAAAGATAAGGCAAGGTCAGCTCTGCAACTCTTTAGTCCTAAAACACTAAGAGCATTTCTACAATATTTTAACACTAATTTAGATATTGAATGTTTTCTTATCACAAAGATGAAATCCAATGTATATGTATAAGGGAAGGAAGTGGGATAATACATTAAAATATGTGTTGCTTAATACATATTATTTTATTTCTATATACATTAATATAAAAATCTTCCAATGCCTTATGCTTTAAAAATTCAATAATTAAAACTATATTTTAGATCAAGTCCAAATACAACATTTAGGTGAAACAAGCTTTTAAGTTTAACAATTGTGGGATATAGTTAGGAGGTTAACATGTTAAACTACAAATATTTTATGATATTTTTGTAAGTTTTTTTAGGCCTCCATTGTCTATGTCAATACAGACATAAATCTGAGTTTTTTTGTTAGGCTTTACATTTTTTTTCCCCCAAATCATTTACGCAGACATTTCTTTTATTTTCTCTACAAGAATATATGATTTTCTGCATTCATTTGACAGATCTAACCGTCCATTTCTGCATGCACATATATGCACATATAAGTAATATATGTACACATATATATGAGCATTTATTTGTAGAATAGTCATATATATGTTTCCATGTGGCATTAAAATTTAACGTAAAATGTATAAGTGCATTTTATATTGTTCATACTTATTTTTCACACTTATTGTTTATTAGAGATTTCAGGTTAGCTATGATAAGCTTTCATTTCAACTGTATTTCTTTACAACTCTGTAGTAATACGTCATTCTATGCTTGATGTCCAAAGTAGTAGGTTTAGTGGATTAAACTTGATTCCTGTGAAGTTCTGTTTTCCAGCTACCTCCTCTATTTACTTTTTGATATTTAGAAACCTGCTGCTTCACTCCTAAGTCTTTGTACCTGGATGTGTTGGGCCACATTCCGGTGCAAGCACATCATAAGGCGTCTGCCTGTGTGTAGTTCCT
>NW_007728160.1:320081-322143 GCF_000696425.1 Galeopterus variegatus | reverse complement strand
GGGTCTCTTCCCGCTCGGTTTTGTCGGCCTCTGGCTCAGGGAGGCCCGGCAGGATGAGAACAATCAAGTTTATTTAGAGAGAAAATAAATGATAAAGCTGACTTTGATTCACAAACCGTATTTGTCTTTCTATTACCTGAGAAAGTCAATTAAACAGATTTGAGAGTGTTTGGGTGAAACTAAAGACTAAGCATCTGTAAAATACCTTACTACAATGATATAATTCTATAGGTGTTTTAGTCAAATAAGACTAGCTTCAAAGCCTTGATCCCACCATGTGCCAACTGTGTGAGTCGGTACAAGTTACGGAAACTTTCTAATTCTCAATTTTTTTAAATAAATAATGGAAATAATGGCCAACTTTTCAAGATTATGAGGTTTTAAAAAGAATATTTGTGTGTGTGTACGCGCATATATATATATATATATATGTGCGTGTGTATATATATAAAGTAAGTGACTTCTCTAATGGAACGCAGTGGAGATCTTGGTACCATACACAGTAGATAAAAAAGACATATTATCAAATTTGGTTCAATTCAATGCACATATAACGTAAATTTAAGAGAATCTAAGAAAGGATTTTGTCAGTTTTTAGGCATAAAATATATTGACTTACCATTCAATAAATTATGGGTAACTCTTTCCAAATGTGATTTATTGAGTTAATGAACATATTAGAACAAGTAAAAATAGCAATTTAGAAATATTCCCCTTTTGAAAACCTCTTAACAATTGTGGCAACAATTATTCTAGGTAGGCACTGTGCTAAGCATTTTATGTGCATATATATGTGTATGTGTGTGTATATATAATTATGTATTATAATTATATGTTATAATTATAATCCCCCTGCAGTCTTAAGAAGAAGGTGCAATGCACTCAATTTGAGACAGGACGAATATTTTCCCTTGAGGAAGAGTGAAAAATGAGATGCAGAGAAGCTAAATAATTTTATAATATTCTCAAGCAACATAGCTAGAAATTTAAATGTACAAAGGAGTTGAATGAAGTCAGCATATTTCATTCATTCTCTGCTTTTGCTTTCTCTTTTGCTACTATAATATGACTCTAACTAAAACAAATAATGTTAATACTTAATCCTGATTCTAAGTTTTATTTGAAATTGTGGCCATTATAATTATTTGACAACTCAATCTAGACAGTTATAACTTTTTCATAACTGAAGGATCAGCTAGTTAAAAATATATTTGAAAGCAGAAGAGGAAATACTGCACCAGACTTCTTAACTAAATTACCTCAAATTTAACATCTTTGTTTAGTTAGTCAATTGTAGACAAACTATAATAAAACCCAGCAAGACTCATTGAGACAATTTTGTCCATTTTATCAGAAATAATACTTGCCTCTGCTGAATTATTCTACAGACCTCTAAATGTACGAACAAAATTAAGAGGAGAATCCTCCTAATTTTTTGAGCTCATGTTGGCCGAATGAATAAATATCAGGAAAGAAATTTTGTGGAATTAATCAAAACAGTGCTAAGAGAAATACTATTCCTAAGATTTTCTGTGGTACCATGAGTTCTAGTATTGATTGCAAGGGAAATTATACCCTCTTAGGTAGAGCTGGTTTCCAGGGTTCTGCCAGAATTCTTTACCATCCCCTGGAGCGCTCCACTTTTGCTGGAAGATAGGTTAAATGCAAGGTGAATTTTCAATGAAAACTACTCCCTAGTGTGAAAACTGTCTCTTCATTCTAATAAAATATACTAACAGTTCAATGATGAATAGATAAAGTTTGAGAATGAATGATATCATATTTTTTTAGAGTGACATTGCAATTATACTCTAAACTAATTGGGCAGTTTATAAAACTTAGCAATGGTTGTTTAGATATTAAACTTCCCTTTATACTGTGTAAATAAACAACCAAAATGATCAAACAGTAAGTTCTGGTGTTACTGAAACTGTTACTGGGCAACAAAAACTTGATTAGTACAATTTTTTTAATTGAAAGATAATTTATTATACCTATTAGTGGGGTACAAAGTCGACTGGCAATAGTTGTATAATGTTTTAACTTTGTGGCTTTTCAAGAT
>NW_007728160.1:315395-319568 GCF_000696425.1 Galeopterus variegatus | reverse complement strand
TAATTTTTTTTTAATTGAAAGATAATTTATTATACATATTTGTGGGGTACAAAGTCGACTGGCAATAGTTGTATAATGTTTTAACTTTGTGGCTTTTCAAGATTTAAAGTAATTTCAGAATCACCCTCAAACAACATTTAATATAATTAGTACATTAAGCATGTATGACTTTATTCTATTATCTGAAACAAAATCTCACAATCTGTATTTGATATCTTGGGGCATTTTCAAAATTCAGGACATTCAATTAGACAGAAAGACAGTATTCCACAGTCATTTGAGATGAATTAAAATTAAAAGTAGAATTACTATACGATTCAGCAATTCCAATTATATATCAATTCTGGGCATATAACCAAAAGAATTAAAAGCAGAAACTCAAAGAGGTATTTGTACCTCCGTGTTCATAGCAGCAGTATTTAATAATGGTTAAAATATGGAAGCAATCAAAGTATCATTGATGAATGAATGGATAAGCAAAATGTTGTATGTACATGCAATGAAATATTATTCAGCCTTAAAAAGGAAGATAATGCTAACAGATGCTGCAACTTGGATGAATCTTGAGGATATCAAACTAAGTGAAATCAGCCAGTCACAAAGAGAGAAATACTGTATGATTCCTTACACAAAGTCCTCTGAGTAGTCAAAATCATATAAACAGAAAGCAGCATGTTTTTGCCAGGGGATGGGGGGGAAGAGAGCATAGAGAGTTATTGTTTAATGGGTAGAGTTTCAGTTTTACAAGATGAAAAGAGTCACAGAGATGAATGGTGGTAATAGTTGCACAGCATTATGAATGCATTTAATACCACTGAACTGTACACTTAAAAATGGTTAAAATGGTAGATTATATGTATTTTACCACAATAAAAATATAATACATATTTGAAATGTTAAATATGAACAGTATACTTTAATTAGGTTTCCAATATCACTTTTATGTTAGTGGTGTATCATAGTGACAATGTAGTGTTTCCCATCACTGAATATCTTCACTCATTGGCTAAAAGTTCTCATGTTAAGCACATTTCAGCTTTTTATTTGTCAAGCACATGACAATCTATGATTCTATAAGGTGAATGGAGTGGATAGAGTCCCAGTTTAATCTATAAAAGATATGCATAAAGTTTCTGTGTGTGCCCCATAATGTTGAGAAACTTATCCTATTGACCCATAATTACAGCTAAAGTTCCAATGCTTACAATAACAGTTGATGAAGAAAGTGTAGATAACTTTCAGAAACTCCCTGAAAGAGATAAAAGGAGTAGTCAAACTTTTCTCTCTTACACCTCCACATTTATTTTTTGGTAGAATATACCAGATTTGGAATTAATTGCTCTTTGGAAAAAGTTCCATGGCCAAGTGAGAGTGTATCAAGAGATAAACTCAGAGAGACGGAAAGAACCCACAAGATGAGGAGATTAGGCATTCCATCCTCTCTGGACAGTTGACAAACTGCAGAAAATCATAGCCCTAGCACAGTGCTATTCACAGTACAGAGCACAGCAGGAGAGCTTTTGGAAGAGCTTAATAAATGTCCTCTGGAGTTTAGGGTCTGCCTTGAATTGAGTGTGCCCTCAAAACAACCCCCACTGTGACAATTTTAAGAGGGTGGGAAATCTTACTATGGCAATTGAAAGGTGGGGCCTTGAAGAGTTGATTCCATTGCAGGACCATACCATAAAAAATGGGTTAAAAATGGAGGTCATGGGTGTGGTTCTGAGGGCTTTAAAAAGAGAGTGAAAGAAGAGGATAGTCTCTCTCTTGCTCTCTCTGTTCCACCATTTCCACAATGTGATACTCTGCCATCACTGTCATCACCACCAATGCTCTCATGAGATATGTTCCCTGGAATGTGGACTTCCTAGTCTTAGAAACTATAAGCAATAAATTTTGTTTTCTTTATAAAATTCCTAGTTCTGTGTATTTTGTTATAAACAACTGAAATGGTCTATGATGTGGGAGCCCCAAATCTGCAAGGGCACTCGGGTAGTGCTTGCCTGTTCAGAAGAACTCACCCGGTTGCCCAATGGGTAGAGACACTGGTTTATTAGAGTTACGGGAGTCACTGATGGCAACCAGTCAGTGAGAAAATCTGTGCCACACAGGGAACATACAACAGTCACATGGTGAATGGATCAGAGTAGGGTTGTAAATAACTTTCAGGCTATGTGCAGACCTACCTAGCTCACATAACACAGCACAGGAGATCTGGCTGAGTAGATAAGTCAATCTACTCGCTACTCTCCTTGCACCAGAGTGCTTATTCATTTACTTAGGGTTCTTGCTTCCTCCAGCTCTTTGTTTGTCTTAAAGAAGACGTGCCTTTCCTTGGGTACCTACATTGGCCAGGAGTAGTCTCCCAGTGGGGGAGGAGGAACTCTGTTATGCACAACTAGGGATATGTCCAGCATTTACCCTACATGGATTAATAAAGAAAATCGGTACCAGAGAAGTGGAGTGTTGTTCAAAACAAACACTTGAAAATGGGGACGCAGCTTTGGAACTGTGTGTTAGGCACAGGTTAGAGGAGTTTAGAGGACTCAGAAGAAGACAAAAAGGAAGTTTGGAATGTCTTAGAGACTGGTTATGTGGTGGCAGCCAGAATGCTGATAGAAATATGGACAGTAAAGACCATTCTAAGGAGGTCTCAGAAATAAGGTGTTTGGAAACTAGGGCAAAGATCAACCTTTCTATGATGTGGCAAGGAACTTGGATGCATTGTGTCCATGTCCTAGTACTTTGTGGAAGTTGGAACTTAAGAGATGTGAACAAGAGTATCTGGCAGAAGAAATTTCTAAGCAGCAAAACATTCAGAAAGCTGCATGGCTACTTGTAACAGCCTACACTGAGTTATGGCAGCAAAGGCATGACATAAAGCCAGAATTTCAAAAGGGAAGTGGAGTGTAAAGATTTGGAAAATTGCAGCCTGGCCATATGGTAGAGAAGCAGAGAGCATTTTCAGAACAAAAATTTGATGGTACTAAGAAGATTAACACAAAAGAACAGGATTATCAAGAGAAGGAGAAAAAGTCCCTGAAGGCATTGCAGAAGCCCCTGGGACCAACCCTTCCATTTCAGGCCCAAAGGCCTAGGGAGACAGAATGGACTTGGGGAACAGGCCTGAGTCACCCTCTACAGGCTCACTGCCTAGGGCCACCTCAGGAAGATGCTTCTAACTCCAGCACCTTGGCTGCTTTAGCTGCTCCATCTGTGGCTAAGTTGACCCCATGTGTGGCTAGGCCCACAGCATTGGAAATTACAAGCCAGAAGCTTTGGCAGCATCCATGTGGTGTTAGGTCTGCAGGCTCACAGAATGCCAGAGCTGTTGAGGCTTGGGAGCCCCCACCCAGTTTCAAAGGATGTATGGAAAAGTCTGAGGGCCCAGGAAGAGACCTGTCATGAGAATGGAGTCACCACAGACAGCCTTCACTAGAGCAATGCTGAGCAGAAATGTGGGGTCAGAGTTGCAGCAGAGAAACCCCATAAGCATCATGCCTTGTGAAGCCATGAGAGTGGGACCACCATGGAGATCCAAGACCTTTGATGCTACCAGAGTGGAACACTAAACTGGGAGAGCTGAAGTTTGGCCTGAGACTGGGAACACCATGGAAGCAGAGCTGCTTGAGGACTTGTGGACCCAATGCCCACACCACCATGCAGAGAACAACAAACATGGAGTCAACATGATTCCCGAACTTTGAGATTTAATCCCTACCTCGCTGGGTTTTGCACTTGCTTAGGACCTGTTACAACTTTCTTTTGGCCTATTTCTCCCTTTTTGAATGGGAATATGTAAGCAGTGTTTGTCCCACTACTGTATCTTGGAAGTAGATAACTTGTTTTGATTTCATAAATGGGACTCTGAACTTTGAACTTTTGATCTGAAACAAGTTAACGCTTTAGGGAGAGTATGAATGTATTTGTATGTGGAAAGGTCATGAGTTTTGGGGTGCCAGGGATGTAATGCCTTGGATTGAGTGTCCCCCCCAAAACTTGACCCCCACTGTGACAATGTTAAGTGGGTGGGAAATCCTATTATGATAGTTGAAAGGTGGAAGAAGAAGTGATTAGATTGCAGGATCATGCCATAATGAGTGTATTAAAATTGGTGGTCATAGATGTGGTTCTGAGGGCTTTAAAAAGAGAGTGAATGAAGAGGTCAGTCTC
>NW_007728160.1:312652-314813 GCF_000696425.1 Galeopterus variegatus | reverse complement strand
CTATAACTATATCTCACAAAAAGACATTTACCTAAGAGGAACACTAGGTCAGCCATACTCCAAGAGAAAAATTATAATAACAGAAACACTTATAATAAAAAATAAGTAATTTTTATCTTATTTATTTTAGCCTTCTCTCCTTTTTCTTAGTTTAGTTAAAGCTTTGTCAAATTTATGTATAATCAATTATCTTTCCATTCAAAAAATAACTTTAAAAAACAAATACAGGGCCGAGCCCGTGGCGCACTCGGGAGGGTGCAGTGCTGGGAGTGCAGCAGCGCTCCCGCCGCAGGTTCGGATCCTATATAGGGATGACCGGTGCACTCACAGCGCTCACTGGCTGAGTGTGATGCAGCCGGTCTCAAAAAGGACAAAAAAATAATAATAATAAAAATAAATAAATAAATAAATAAAATAAAAAACAAATACAAACAAATAAAAAAACAAAAATCTAGACATTTGAAGAGAATGTGAGGAATCAGTCATAAAAGCTGTCAGTAGATTACATTATGAAAATGTTTTAAAAAGCGATGACATTTTATAGGTTGTTTTCAGGATCTGGTCCAGCCATGAATGCCTCTTTCATTAAGGAGATATACAATAGCATCTCACTAGCTTTCCAGGAATAATTGTCATTTCAGTGACAAAAGCATATCTTCTGTTCAGACACTACCACGGAGCAGAGCCATCGTCTATATGTACATTAAATAATGAGGGATCTGAAATAAAATGGACAAAATGGTGCAGTGAAATTGGTTTTGAAAAATGAGGCATAATGAAACTAGTGAGAACAATTAACATAAAAATATTACTGGGTAAAATCAATTTGTTTTCAAAAACTGAGTGCACCTTGCCTACTTAGTAAAGCTAATTCAGGAAGAAGAGAGAGGTAATATTTTCTGCTTCCCATAGTATGCTACTGAAAATAAACTGAGCTTATCCAGGTTGAGGCAGGTGTAATAGATACAGTTTTTTATAGAATTAAAATTGTGCTTAGCACAGAGTATGTGCTTAATAAATAATTGCTGATAAAAAAANTGGACACAATGCCCACACCACCATGCAGAGAACAACAAACATGGAGTCAACATGATTCCCGAACTTTGAGATTTAATCCCCACCTCGCTGGGTTTTGCACTTGCTTAGGACCTGTTACAACTTTCTTTTGGCCTATTTCTCCCTTTTTGAATGAGAATATGTAAGCAGTGTTTGTCCCACTACTGTATCTTGGAAGTAGATAACTTGTTTTGATTTCATAAATGGGACTCTGAACTTTGAACTTTTGATCTGAAACAAGTTAACGCTTTAGGGAGAGTATGAATGTATTTGTATGTGGAAAGGTCATGAGTTTTGGGGTGCCAGGGATGTAATGCCTTGGATTGAGTGTCCCCCCCAAAACTTGACCCCCACTGTGACAATGTTAAGTGGGTGGGAGATCCTATTATGATAGTTGAAAGGTGGAAGAAAAAGTGATTAGATTGCAGGATCATGCCATAATGAGTGTATTAAAAGTGGTGGTCATAGATGTGGTTCTGAGGGCTTTAAAAAGAGAGTGAATGAAGAGGTCAGTCTCTCTTTTTCTCTCTCTGCTTGACCATTTTCACAATGTGATAGATACTCTGCCATCGCTGTCACCAAGGCTCTCATCAGATATGTTCTGTGGACTTTGGACTTCCCAGCCTTAGAAACTGCAAACAATAAATTTTATTTTCTTTATAAAGTACCCAGTTCCATGTATTTTCTTATAAGCAACAGAAACTGACTAATACAGGGAACATATGAACACCAAGATTGATGTCTGCACTGCACCTGCACTGCAATTTTGTATATGAAAAGCTGAGTAGAACCATTTTCAAAGACAAGATGAGGTGAAAGAGCTGCCTGAAATCCCACCTTTTGTCATGGCAAGAATTGATGACTTTCCTTGTGCAACATGAACCTAGCAATAAGAAGTTGTGTGATATATCATTGGAGGTAGGATCTGAAGAAGATAGAGTGTTAAAAAAATAATAAATAAAGTTAGTTAGGTTAGCATTGCCTACATAAGGTAAATGTTTAGTGTGCAGGTGCTCAGTGGCCTTTCCAGAACCTATAACTATATCTCACAAAAAGACATTTAACTAAGAGGAACACTAGGTTAGCCATACTCCAAGAGAAAAAC
>NW_007728160.1:309833-311124 GCF_000696425.1 Galeopterus variegatus | reverse complement strand
AAAAAAATGAAGGTTCATCAATTTTGTTTATCTTTTCAAAAAAAACCCTTTTTTTAAATTTTAGTTTTGTTTTATTTAGTTTTTTTTTCATTTTTTTTAAATTGTTTTTTCTACTCTCTATTTCATTTATGTCTGCTCTCATCTTTATTATTTCTTGACTTTTACTAACTTTGGGCTCAGTTTTTCTTTTTCTCGTTTCTTGGGATATAAAGTTAGGTTGTTTGAGATCTTTCTTCTTTTTTGATTTAGGTGTTAATAGCTATAAGCTTCCCTTTTAGAACTGCTTCGATGTATCCATAAGTTATGGTATGTTGTGTTTCTATTTCCATTTGTCTCAAGATACTTTTTAAAATTTCTTTTAATTTTTTTTTGAATCATTGGTTGTTCAGGAGTATACAGTTTAATTTCCATTTGTGAATTTTCTGAAATTTCTCTAGTTTTTGATTTCTAGATTCAATACCATTCTAACCATTATGGTTAGAAAAGATACTTGATATGATTTTAATTTTAAATTTATGAAAACTTGTTTTGTGGCCTAACATAGGATAGGATCTTTCCTGGTGAATGTCTTGTATACACTTCAGAAAAATGCTCATTCTGTGCTGTATATGATTTTTAGGTCCATTTGGTTTAAAGTGCAGTCAGTTTTCTTAATTTTCTGTCTGGATGATTTGTTCATTGTTGAAAGTAGGATATTAAATCTTCTACTTTTATTTTATTGCCTTCTATCTCTCCCTTTGGATCCTTTAATTATTTCTTTACATATTTAGGTTCTCTCATGTTAGGTGCATATATTTTTATAATTGTTATATCCACTTGATTATTTGACTCTTTCATCATTTTATAATTATCTTCTTTATCTCCTTTTACAGGTTTTTAGTTAAAATCTATTTTGTCTGATATAAGCATAGCTAATTCTGCTTTCTTTTGGTTTCTATTTGTGTTTAATATCTTTTTCCATTCCTTTACTTTCAGCCTATGTATGCCTGTTGTCCATTTCTGTTGTTTATAACAAAAATACTTGAAACTGGGTAATTTATAAGAAAACAAAATTTATTGCTCATGGCGTTGAAGGCTGGAAAGTCCAAAGTCCAGGGAACACATTGTCCTTAGAGTTGAAATGAGTCATTTGCAGGCAACATATAGTTGAGTCTTATATTTTTATTCATTTAGCCTCTCTATGTATTTTTATAAAATAATTTAATGTGTTTACATTCAAGGCAATTATTAATAGGTAAGAACTTATTACTGACATTTACTTAATTGTTTTCTGGTTGTTTTGTAGATCTTT
>NW_007728160.1:306135-308679 GCF_000696425.1 Galeopterus variegatus | reverse complement strand
AAAAAGTTATTCAGAAGATAGTGGAGAGAGTTTCCATGTACCTTGAGCCCAGTTTCCCCTATTACTAATATCTTACATTAGTATGCTACATTTGTTACAATTAACCAATATTGATACATTATTATTACTAAAGCCCACAGTATACTCAGATTTCTTCAGTTTTACCTATTTTTTTTATTCTTTAGTATTCTATCCAAAGTACCATATTACGTTTAGTTATCATGTTTCTATAGAACCCTCTGGACTGTGACCGTTTCTTACTCTGTCCTTGACAGTTTTGAGGAGTACTGGCCAGTTGTTTCAGAGGATTTCTCTCTACTATCATTTATGTGAAGTTTTTCTCATGATTAGACTGTGTTTTGAGTCATCACATCTTATCAAGTGTAGATATTATCAACATGATTTATGAATACTTAACTTTGAACACCTATTTAGGTAGTGTTTAAAAGGTTTCTTCACTGTAAGTTACTTCCTTTTTTCCTCGGCTTTTCATATTGTAGTCTGTGGAATCAAGTTACCATATATAGCCTACCTATAAAAAGGAAGGGATTGTGCTCTCTCTCCTTGTGGGTAAAGTAACTGCATAACTTATTTAGTATTCTTCCACCTGGGAGATCTGCCTATTTTTCTCCATTGATTTATTTATTCGATCATGTATTTATATCAGAATGAACACAAGGACAATAATTGTATATGCTGAGTTGAAATGCAGTATGTAATTAAATACTACTATATTTATTTTATTGCTCAAATTGTTCCAGATTTGGCTATTTCGAGATATTTGGGCTATGTTCCTTTGCCCTATCAACATATTTTGGTGGGAAATACTTACTTACATTCTGATACTATAAGATGTTCCAGGCCCATCTTGTATTTTTCCAGCCCAGTCCTAGAATCAGCCATTTCTCCAAATAATCTTTGTTTATTTTAATTGGAGAGTGACGTTAGAAACCAAGATCTAGGCATTAGGTGTGTTTCTTGCTACTAAGGGCCAATTGCTTTTAAATCTTTTCAAATAATAAAGAAAGAAAAAATTGTCTATAAAAATTCTGTGTATACACATAATCATAAATATTTTTTCTATATAACCATCTATATGTATATTTGTTAAGTGTGAGTCCTTAATGATGGTTCCAACTCTAACTTATTTTATGACATCAATCATTCTAGCCTCCTCTCTTTGCTTATTAGTGTATTCTC
The DNA here is from genome assembly GCF_000696425.1 of Galeopterus variegatus. Taxonomy (NCBI): domain Eukaryota; kingdom Metazoa; phylum Chordata; class Mammalia; order Dermoptera; family Cynocephalidae; genus Galeopterus; species Galeopterus variegatus. Next base: position 307,479 of record NW_007728160.1, on the reverse strand, counting down.
ACTCCATAATCCACTTCCCTAATTCTTCAATTGGAATATACATGTATAGCAGCATTGTAATTAACTCATACCCCCGTGGGAGACAACTGTATCAGCTAGAGTTTAGCATTTATGTAGTCTTTAGCTTTTAGTCCCACATTCTCTCCACTCATTTCCAGACTTACTTAGGTCAACACTTATTCCCATCTACTTTAGGGAGGTTGTTTCATACATTTGAAAATGCATGTTTATGATCTAATCACAATCTGCATTACTTTCAGGGATCCCCCAACCTTCTAAAATATATATATATATATTTTTTTTAATTTTCATATTTTAATGTTTACTCTTTGCTGTCAAGTTCTTTGAGTTTTGACAAATGCTTAAAGTCATGTATCCTTCATTACAGTATCATGTAGAATGATTTCACAACCCTAAAAATTCTCCTGTGCTTTCTCTATTCAACCCTCAGTACCTCCAACTTCTTGACAATTACTGTTTTATCATCCATATACTTGTCTTATCCAGAATATCATGTAATTAGAATCATACAGTATGTAGCCCCACTGGTTTATTTTACTTTGCATTGAAGGTTTGTTCATCCATGTCTTTGGATTGCTTGATAGTGCCTTTCTTGTTATCACAGAATAATTTTTAATTACATAATTGCACCACCGTTTCGGTCATACATTCACTTATTGAAGTCATCTTGATTGCTTACAGTTTTTGATGATTATGAATAAAGTTACTATAAACACTGACATGCATATTTCTGTCTGGAGGGTGGTTTTCAAGTAAATTGGAATAAATATTTTGAAATGTTATTGCTGGAATGGATGTTAACACTTTTTTCAAAATTAATAAGAAACTGCAAAACTGTTTCCGGAATGGCCAAGCCCTTTTGCATTCCAACCAGCAATGAATAAGAGTTCCTCTTGCTCTGGATCCTCATAGCATTTAGTATTGTCAGTTTTTTTGAATTTTAGCTATTTCAATACATGTGTTTGATATCTCTTTGTGGTTTTCATTTGCAATTACCTAATAACATGTAATTTTTTCATATGCTTATATCCCTTGTATATCTTCCATGTTGAGATGCCTATTCAGATCTTTAACCCATTTTTAATTGTCTTCAATTTTTCTTGTTTTTGAATTGTGTTGTTTCTTTGCATATTTTGGATACAAGTCCTTTGACAAATAAATGTTTCACAAATATTCGATCCTTGTTTTTGGCTTTTTAAAAATTCTTTTAATGGCAGTTTTCACAGAGTAAATGTTTTTAATATTAATAAAGTCTAATTTACCTTTTTTTTTTCTTTCATGGACTGTGCTATTGCTGTTGCGTTTAAAGACTCACCACAAAAC
>NW_007728160.1:299074-305836 GCF_000696425.1 Galeopterus variegatus | reverse complement strand
CTTTTTTTTTTCTTTCATGGACTGTGCTATTGCTGTTGCGTTTAAAGACTCACCACAAAACCCAAGGTGACATGTCTCCTGCTAATTTTGAAAACTTCTTGGCCTTTATTATTTCAAATATAATTCCTTCTCTGTTTCTTTTTCCTGCTGGCCTTCTAATTTTGCATATATTATGCTTTTTGAAATTTCCCCACGGTCTTATATATTCCTTTTTATCATATCCTTTCATTTCACTTACAGAAGTTTCTTTTGACATATTTTGAAACTCACTAATTCATTCCTTGGCCATTTCCAGTCTACTGATATGCCCATTAAAGGCATTCTGCAAGTGTTTTTGATTCTCTCTTGCAGAGTCCATCTCTTTGTTCACATAACCCATCTGTTCTTTCATATTATCTGTGACTTTCATTATAGTTCTTAGTATATTAAACGTAGTAACTATGGTCTAATAATTTCAATATCTATGTCATATCTGAAACTGTTTCTGATGCTTGCATTATGTCTTAAGACTGTGTTTTACATTTCCTTTAACTTTTTATTGAAAGCCAGAAAGGATATACTGGGGATAGGCCTTTAATGTGAGTTTTTTATGTTAATCTTCCTAAAAGTTGGTCTGTTTGATTTGTGTCATAATCATGTCAAAGAATTCAAATTATTCCAGTGTTCATTTTTTTTTTTTTTTTGTCACTCCTGTTGGTTTTGGTTATTCCTAAGAACTCCTTCTTAAATAGAGTCTATGCCATGGAACTTTTGTGATATTGGATCTCTGTTGATGTGGGGTAAGGTGTGGGGGAAAAGAAGGGTGCTATAACCTTATGATTAAATATTAGTCTTTAGTTTGCCCATTTCCCTAGGCTGTGACATTCACAAATGTTTCTCAACTCAGATAAAGAAGAAAATCACAACCAATTGAAGCAAAATACAAAAGCAGAAACCTCCACAGGTACCAATTCCTGGGTAGAAAAATAAGAACTGTAATTGTTGAATTTTTGGAGGCTCATTATAGACAACTCTGAGGATTAAAAACTTCAGGGGTAATCAGTCATTGGAAGGTCCACACACACTTTGTGAGTTTTAACACCAGGGCTCTACCAGGTCTTCACAGGGAATAGCTAAGAAAAATCCCCCTTGTGATTCCAGTAGAAGAATAAGAAAAGGAACCATTTTGAAATACATCAGAGCATTCTGTTCTTCCTAAAACAATCTTCTCTCAGGACAATCTATTTATCAGAGCTTAAACTGTTGGGGTTTTTTTTTCTTTTTTTTTAGAGACTAACTTACCTTGGGGAAAGAAAATATGTAGAGAACTGCAGCCAACTTGAGCCTTCTACATACTGAAAGAGAAATACCTGACTGCAGCTCTCTCTAGCCTTCAATGTGAGGAAAGAATCTGATTCCAACCGCCTGTATACTTCATGTGAGGGTAAAATAATACAAAACTTCAACAGTCTGCAGTTATTATGTCCCACCTATGAGGGCTAAAAAAAAAAAAAAAACTAGTGAAGTCACAGTTTAGAGGCAAAGAAAGACTGAGACCTAATCATAGGACTATAGAACACTTTCCTTCTCCCCACACATAACCACTACATTACTAAAGGCCTATTTACCACAGTTCTTTTTTACCCAGAACATCATGTTTGCTTATCAACTAACAATTGCAAGGCATACTAAAGAGAAAAAATACAGTATGAAGAGGTTGAACAAACATCAGAACCAGAATCAGGCATGGCAGGAAAGTTGGAATTATTAGACCAGTAACTTTTAAAAACATTATGATAGATACACTAATGTTTTAATGGAAAAACTAAACAACATGAAAGAACAGATCGATAATGTAAGCAGAGATGAAAATTCTAAGACACAATCTAAAATAAACGCAAAAGATGAAAAACACTAACAGAAATAAAGAATACTTTTAATGGACATATTAAATAACTCAACACAGATGAGGAAAATATCCCTGAGCTTGATGGTATGTCAATAGGAACTTCCAAATTTAAAAAGCAAAGTGAAAAAAAAATGAAGAAAAAAACAGAACAGAATATCCAAAAATTGTTGGACATCTTTTTTTTTTTTTTTCTTTTTTTTTTAATTTTTTTTAATTTTTTTTATTTAATTTTATTTTATTTTTTTTATTTTGTCAATATACACTGTATATGATTATTATGGCCCTTCACCGACACCTCTGGATTCTCAGAACGGCCAGTATGGAGATCCAAACTAGACCTTAGTGTTATAAAACAGCATTCTAACCAACTGAGCTAACTAACTGGCCAGCCCATATTTTTCTTGTTCTTCACTGATCTAACCAATAACAATTTTTCTTTCAAAATAATAATAGCAACAATATTTTCATTTATGGATCATTTTGTCATTTTCTGTATATACATATATATGCATATGTGTCTGAGTATGTATGTGCTTATGTATTAGTGAAATAAATGGTATCAATGATATAAACAATGGGAGGGAGGAATTAGGATCACTTTGTTATTAAAGATATTTGCATGACCTGTGAAGTAGCATAGTGTGATTTCAATGTGGACCTGGATTCATTGTAAGTGTATACTATAAATTCTAGAGCAACCACTAAAAAATGAATAAAGTAGAATTGATAATGCTAAGAAAGAAAAAAATGGAATCATATAAAATGCTCCAGCAAAACCCCATAAGGCAGAAGAAGTGTGGAAGACAAACAGAAATAAAGAATACTTTTAATGGACATATTAAATAACTCAACACAGATGAGGAAAAAATCCCTGAGCTTGATGGTATGTCAATAGGAACTTCCAAAATTAAAAAGCAAAGTGAAAAAAAAATGAAGAAAAAAACAGAACAGAATATCCAAAAATTGTTGGACATCTTACAGAATTTGTTATATACATATAATGAGAATTACTAAAGAAGAAGAAGAAAAAAAAACAGAAACAATATCTGAAGCAATGTAACCTAAAATTAGTATCAGACACCAAACCACAGATCCAGAAAACTCAGATAATACGAAACAGAATAAATACCAGAAAAAGTAAACTTAGACATATAATATTTAAATTTAAGAAAATCAGAGATAAAGAAGAAATTTGGTAAAATCCAGAGGAAAAAAAGCACTTTGCTTACAGAGGAGCAAAAATAAAAATTGCATTCAACTTGGCTTTAAAAATCATGAAAGCAAGAAGAAAGTGGAGTGAAATATTTAAAGTATTGAGAGAAATCTTCCCACCAAAGTAGAATTCTATACCCAGTGAAATTATCCTTCTAAAGTGAAAAAGAAATAAAGAATTACTCAGACTAACAAAAATTGAGGGAATTTGTTGCCAATAGACCTGCCTTGAAATAAATGTTAAAAGAAGTTTTTCAACTTAAATGTCCATTAACAGATGACTGGATAAGGAAAATGTGGTATATATACACAACAGAATACTACTCAGCCATAGAAAAGAATGAAATTTCTTCCATTCGCAGCAACATGAATGAGCTTGGAGAAAATCATGTTAAGTGAAATTGGCCAGGCATGGAAAGAGAAATACTGCCATGTCCTCATTCATAAGTGGGAACTAAAAAACAAAGAAAAACCATAATAAAATGCTGAACATTCAGAAGGAGAGAACAGACCTATAGTTAATATGGGTGGGAAAGATGGAGGGGGAAGAAAACTAAGGAAGAAAAATAAGGGACACAAAGAATAATTATGATTTGTAATGATGAAAATGCTACTAACATTGATTTTATCATTACACACTGTAAAAATACTGATAATCACCTCTGTACCCCATAAATACGTATAAATAAAAATAACAAGAAATTTTTTTAAAAGTTCTTTTCAGAGAGAAAAAAATACTATAGGGCAGATACTTGGATCTACATAAAGATAGGAAGAACACTGGAGAATAAATAAAGGTAAAATTAAAACTCTTTTTTAAAAAATTTTTTGGTGGATGGCCAGTATGGAGATCCAAACTAGACCTTAGTGTTATAAAACAGCANTTTCCTTCTCCCCACACATAACCACTACATTACTAAAGGCCTATTTACCACAGTTCTTTTTACCCAGAACATCATGTTTGCTTATCAACTAACAATTTCAAGGCATACTAAAGAGAAAAAATACAGTATGAAGAGGTTGGACAAACACCAGAACCAGAATCAGGCATGGCAGGAATGTTGGAATTATTAGACCAGTAACTTTTAAAAACATTATGTTAGATACACTTATGTTTTAATGGAAAAACTAGGCAACGTGAAAGAACAGATCGATAATGTAAGCAGAGATGAAAATTCTAAGACACAATCTAAAATAAACGCAAAAGATGAAAAACACTAACAGAAATAAAGAATACTTTTAATGGACATATTAAATAACTCAACACAGATGAGGAAAAAATCCCTGAGCTTGATGGTATGTCAATAGGAACTTCCAAAATTAAAAAGCAAAGTGAAAAAAAAATGAAGAAAAAAACAGAACAGAATATCCAAAAATTGTTGGACATCTTACAGAATTTGTTATATACATATAATGAGAATTACTAAAGAAGAAGAAAAAAAAAAAATAAAAAACAGAAACAATATCTGAAGCAATGTAACCTAAAATTAGTATCAGACACCAAACCACAGATCCAGAAAACTCAGATAATACGAAACAGAATAAATACCAGAAAAAGTAAACTTAGACATATAATATTTAAATTTAAGAAAATCAGAGATAAAGAAGAAATTTGGTAAAATCCAGAGGAAAAAAAGCACTTTGCTTACAGAGGAGCAAAAATAAAAAATTGCATTCAACTTTGCTTTAAAAATCATGAAAGCAAGAAGAAAGTGGAGTGAAATATTTAAAGTATTGAGAGAAATCTTCCCACCAAAGTAGAATTCTATACCCTGTGAAATTATCCTTCTAAAGTGAAAAAGAAATAAAGAATTAGTCAGACTAACAAAAATTGAGGGAATTTGTTGCCAATAGACCTGCCTTGCAATAAATGTTAAAAGAAGTTTTTCAACTTAAATGTCCATTAACAGATGACTGGATAAGGAAAATGTATATATACACAACAGAATACTACTCAGCCATAGAAAAGAATGAAATTCTTCCATTCGCAGCAACATGAATGAGCTTGGAGAAAATCATGTTAAGTGAAATTGGCCAGGCATGGAAAGAGAAATACCGCCATGTCCTCATTCATAAGTGGGAACTAAAAAACAAAGAAAAACCATAATAAAATGTTGAACATTCAGAAGGAGAGAACAGACCTATAGTTAATATGGGTGGGAAAGATGGAGGGGGAAGAAAAATAAGGAAGAAAAATAAGGGACACAAAGAATAATTATGATTTGTAATGATGAAAATGCTACTAACATTGATTTTATCAGTACACACTGTAAAAATACTGATAATCACCTCTGTACCCCATAAATATGTATAAATAAAAATAACAAGAAATTTTTTTAAAAGTTCTTTTCAGAGAGAAAAAAATACTATAGGGCAGATACTTGGATCTACATAAAGAAAGGAAGAACACTGCAGAATAAATAAAGGTAAAATTAAAACTATTTTTTTTTTAATTTTTTGGTGGATGGCCAGTATGGAGATCCAAACTAGACCTTAGTGTTATAAAACAGCATTCTAACCAACTGAGCTAACTAACTGGCCAGCCCATATTTTTCTTGTTCTTCACTGATCTAACCAATAACAATTTTTCTTTCAAAATAATAATAGCAACAATATTTTCATTTATGGATCATTTTGTCATTTTCTGTATATACATATATATGCATATGTGTCTGAGTATGTATGTGCTTATGTATTAGTGAAATAAATGGTATCAATGATATAAACAATGGGAGGGAGGAATTAGGATCACTTTGTTATTAAAGATATTTGCATGACCTGTGAAGTAGCATAGTGTGATTTCAATGTGGACCTGGATTCATTGTAAGTGTATACTATAAATTCTAGAGCACCCACTAAAAAATGAATAAAGTAGAATTGATAATGCTAAGAAAGAAAAAAATGGAATCATATAAAATGCTCCAGCAAAACCCCATAAGGCAGAAGAAGTGTGGAAGACAAAAATAGAAACAAATAACAAGGACAACAGAGGTATGACAGTGAAACTATGGTAAATATTAACCAACTATATCCATAAGCACCTTAAAAGCCANCCACTAAAAAATGAATAAAGTAGAATTGATAATGCTAAGAAAGAAAAAAATGGAATCATATGAAATGCTCCAGCAAAACCCCATAAGGCAGAAGAAGTGTGGAAGACAAAAATAGAAACAAATAACAAGGACAACAGATGTATGACAGTGAAACTATGGTAAATATTAACCAACTATATCCATAAGCACCTTAAAAGCCAATGTCAACATCCAGCAATTGAAAGACAGATATTGTCAGTGGATCAAAAAGCAAGATCCAACTATATGTTGTCGATAAGAAAACAACTTTAGATATAAAGACCCATATAAATTAAAAGTAAAGAGGTGGAGAAATATATACCACATTAACTGATCTAATGAAAGAGAAGTAACTATATTTATTGGAGACAGAACAGACTTCAGATTGAAGAAAGCTATAAGGGATAAAGAGGGACATTACACAATGATAAAAAGTAAATTCTTCAAGAAGACATAAAAAAATCTTATTATGTATGCACCTAACAACACAAGATCAAAATATATGTGGCAAAAACTGATAAAACTTTAAGGAGAAATAGGTGAATCCAATAATATACAGTCACATGTCACTTAATCACATAAATACATTCT
>NW_007728160.1:296238-298840 GCF_000696425.1 Galeopterus variegatus | reverse complement strand
AACTGATCTAATGAAAGAGAAGTAACTATATTTATTGGAGACAGAACAGACTTCAGATTGAGGAAAGCTATAAGGGATAAAGAGGGACATTACACAATGATAAAAAGTAAATTCTTCAAGAAGACATAAAAAAATCTTAATATGTATGCACCTAACAACACAAGATCAAAATATATGAGGCAAAAACTTTAAAGAGAAATAGGTGAATCCAATAATATACAGTCACATGTCACTTAATCACATAAATACATTCTGAGAAATTTGTTGTTAGATAATTTTGTTACTTTGCAAACATTGTAGAGTGTACTTACATAAACCTAGGTAGTATAGCCTACTACACCTTTAAGCTAAATGGTATAGCCTATTGCTCTGACTACCATTGTATATGGGGTTCATTGTTAACTGAAATGTCGTTATGTGGCACATGACTGCAGTTGGAGACTTCAACACACATCTATCAGAAATGGACAGATCCAACATGCATAAAATAAGTAGAAAATAGTTGATTTCAACAGCACCATTAATCAACTGGATATAATCAACATCTATAGAGTACTTTATTCAACAGCAAAAGCAGAATACCCATTTTTCTCAAGCTCACTTGGAAAAGTAGAGATAGCCCCAAGATAGCCCCATTCTGGGCTATAAGAAGTACCTTAACCAATTTTTTAAAAAACTAGAAATCATACATTGTACACTCTTAAACCACCACAGAATTAAACTAGAAATCAAAGTAAAGATAACTGGGAAGATTCAAAAATACTTGGAGATTGAATAACACATTTATATGTAACATATGGGTAAAAAGTTAATCTTAGAAGAAATTAGAAAATATTTTAAACTAAATAAAAATGAAAATACAACTTATTAACATATATGGGACTCAGCAAAAGCTGTGTTTAGAGGGAAATTTATAGCATTGAATGCCTATATTAAAAAAAGAAAGATCTAAAATCAGAATATCAGAATGTAAGCTTCTACCTTAGTTAAGCTAGAAGAAATAGAACAAATTAATCCAAATTAAGAAGAAGAAAGGAAATGATAAAAAATAGAACAGAAATCAACAAAATTGAAAACAGGAAATAAATAGAGAAATGCAACAAAACCAAAAGCTAGCACTTTAAAAGGATTAATAAAATTGGTAAATTTCTAGCCAGACTAACAAAAAAGAGAAAAAAAACACAAATTACTAATATAACGAATGAAACATTTTTACAGATTGTGAACATTAAAAGATAATAAAGGAATATCATGAATAAGTCTATGTCCAAAAATCTGATAACCTACATGAAATGAATTTATTCCTTGAAAGACACACTCTGCCAAAACTCACACAAGAAAAAACAGACATTTTGAATAGGCCTCTGTGTGTTTTAGAAAATAAATCAATTATTAATAACCTTTAAAAACAGGAAACACTAGTCCCACATGGGTTTACTGGTGAATTCTATCAATTATGTAAGAAACAAATTACACCAATTTTATATAATCCCTTCCTGGAGATAAAATTAGAAAAAATACTTGCTAAGTCATTATATGAGTTCAGCATTGCCATAATACCAAAACCAAACACATTACAAGAAAAGAAAACTACAACCAACATTCCTCATGAACACAGACACAAAAATCCTTTAAAAAATTACCAAATGAATCCAACAATTTATAAAAAGAATTAAACACCAGGACTAAGGGATATTTATCTCTGGTATCAAGGTTTATTTCACATTAAAAGATTAACTAATGTAATCCATCACATCAACAGGCAAAACAAGAAAAATCTCATGATTATATAAATAGATCCAGAAAAAGTATTGAATAAAATCTATCAACTATTTATGATTAAAACTCTCAGCAAACTAGGAATGGAGGAAAAGTTTCTCAACCTGTAAAGAAAATTTATTAAAAAACAACAATAACAACAACAAAAAACTACAGCTACCATTATTTAGTGATGAGAACCTAAAAGCTTTCTTGATAAGATCAGAAAAAAGACAAGGATGTTCCCCCTCACGACTCATTTTCAACAATGTACCTGAAGTCCTAGACTTTAGCTAAAAATAAAAAAGAAATCAAAGCAATACATTTTGGGAAGGAAGAAATGAAACTGCCTTTGTTTGCAGATGACATGATTGTATATGTGGAAAAAAAAATCCAAACAAATTAGCCTTCCAAAAAATAAAACAAACCCTCCTGAAACTAATAACCAATTACACCAAGGTTGCAGGATACAATGTTAATACAAAAAAGTTAATTGCTTTCTTATATACCATCAATGAATAAGTGAAATTTGAAATTGCAAACACAATACCACTTACATTAACACACCAAAAATTATATACTTAGCTATATATCTAAAATAAATGTACAAGATCTATATGAGGAAAACTAAATAATAATGAGAGATATCAAAGATCAACTAAATAAATGGAGAGATATTCCATGTTCATGGATATGAAGACTCAATATTGTCAATATGCCATATCTTTCCAACTTAATTTATAGAGGTGTCCCAATCAAAATTTCACAAGTTTTTTTTTTGTGTGTGGATATCGACAAACTAAATCTAAGTTTATTTGAACTAAGACATCACCAGAGAAGGTAC
>NW_007728160.1:293799-294999 GCF_000696425.1 Galeopterus variegatus | reverse complement strand
AAATTTCCATCAACCAAAGACTGGAAAAACACATTTTATAACATGTCAATACAATGAAACACTAGTCAGCAATTAAAGTAAATTCACTATTGATGTTACTTGGATGAATCTTGAAAATATTGTATTGAGTGAAAAAAAGACACATACAAATAGTACACACTATATCATACAAACGATATAATTAATTATATTGGCATGATATTGTAGAACAGAAAAAATAATAGGCAATAAAAATGAGAGCCATGTATGCATGTGGTGGTGGGGAAATGCATTGACTAGAAAGGGTCACCAGGGTATCTTCTCAGGTGGTAGAAAAATGTTATTTATCTTCTTTTGAGTGATGTTATTATGCAAACATACATTGTCAAATTTCATCAAACTATACACTTCATTTATTTTACTGTATGAAAAGATACTTCGATAAGGAAAAAAGTAAAAAAAGAAAATTGGCTGTGTCCATTCATTAAGCATCCAAATCATTCAATAATTTTTCCTTAATAATTAGATTTCATTTCCAATATCTTTAAGAGTTTCTACTTATAAGTACCCTTTATGAGTTGAACAGTCTCCCTAATCTTTCTGGGGATATTTATCATGTCTTTTTGTTTAATTATTGTATTCAAAGCTCTATCTGTTTTGTTTTTCCCTCAATTGTGGATTGTTTGATTTTTGCCTTTCTTTCACAATGATTTTGCTTTTCAGATAACTCATTTTGTTTATATGTAAGCTTACCTTTTAAACTCTAATGAAAGTCATCTCTTTTTTTTATTAATGACTACCTGGTGTTTGGCCAGCAGCCTAGGCCTTCGTTCATGCTTTTATAGATGAGTCAATGAGTTGATGGGGAGAGAGTCCCTTGTTGCAATTTGGGTTTACTCCTTTCTCTCTGCCAGTCTTTCCATGCTTCTTAATTAAAGAACCCATAGCTTTATCTTGTGTCTATTCATCCTCTATTGAAATTGCATAGAATATAGCAGGGGTTAGTGGGATGCTAAGGGCCTGCCAGGCAGCTTGTATATTTCTATTCTATCCCCGTAATAATCAGGCTTCAAAATTATCCTGGAACTGCCCCTGGATAACTGCAAGGCTTGTGCTGCATTTTATATCTCATAGGTATATACTCATCTAGACTCCGTCTGGAAAGCATTTTCTCTTTTTTTTTCCTAGTTCATTGCTACAGTTCTTTCACATTTCAATTTT
>NW_007728160.1:288892-293685 GCF_000696425.1 Galeopterus variegatus | reverse complement strand
GAAAGCATTTTCTCTTTTTTTTTCCTAGTTCATTGCTACAGTTCTTTCACATTTCAATTTTTATGCCATTTTTTTAAGTTTTTTTTTTTTTTTAAAAAAGAAAATAGTAGCAGGTCAAAGAATATTGCCCTGTCAATATTCTTCCTTAATATAATTAAATTAGAGCCCCTTGTATTAGTTAAGTTGCCCGAATGGAACCTAGCATTCCCTGTGCCACAATAATTACCTAATCCTTGTAATTAATAGCTTATTATTTACCTGTTTCCTCTACTAGACGATAGGCCTTATAGGGGCATATAAACCCTGCTTTCAATTTCATCTCCAAAACTTTCTAATCTATGTTTTTATATTAATAAAAATTGTAAAGTAGAAATGTAAAAGTCACTCAATCCATAAGGAGCTCCAAACCTTGTTTAAACCCATCCAATGGAATACAAATTAAAACATGTAAAGGCGTGCATGCATACACACATTATCTTCATAGAAGCCATTGTTATTTCAGTATTTGGTCCAAATAACAAAACAAGACAAGGAAAAAATTATTTCCACACTCCAGACATTTTCTATTACGGTATTCAACTGCCCTCACCTATAGATAGGAATGTTCCACTAAGTTTCCTCTACACTTATAGGTAGGCAAATAGATGATGGTGAAGATAAAAGAAATACTTGGGATAACCATTAAGAATATTAAGCCATGTTGCATAATAGAAGTAAGAAAGAAGCTTGAAGAAGGATCAGCTGTTAGAATTTTCATCTTGGACCTGGGGCGGCAGAATTGGTGGCAGAGATTCCCCTAAAGATCTATGCAGACCTCAGATAATCAAAAGTCAGAACAGGAATCAGATCCTAATATGAAGACCATCTAGATTTTTTTTTTATCTTCTGAGGATTTATGTATTTGTGGCTATAGATGACTCATTATAATTATGCTAACAGAATCAATTCCTTTGAACACTTAAGTTTTCTCTTAGGTAGGTCCCATTCAGGACCTCAGTATATTGTTTCCCTGGTTTCAAATGTTGAGTCAGCAAGATGTAGTACTTAACAGTTAGCTAACATTCATACAAGAGCAACTCCTCTGCCCTTAGCTTTGAGGAAACTGATTTTTCTTTCTATTGTAACTGTCATTTGGAAGAACTCCTTATCTCTCCTTGGTGGGTTGACAAAGAATACAGTGGCCATCTGAGAACAAAAGAGTATGGGGTCAGAAACTAACACCATAATGCTTGCATATGGGAAAATTCACATTCTCAAAAGTCTGAGGATAAGTAACAGCAAAGTTGGCTTAAGAGTAATGAATAGAGTGAAATTCTGATAGGAGTTATTTTTATTTATGATGTTGGAATGCTAGCCTTTCTTAATTATCTCATATCTAAAACATGGGGAAAACAATTCAAGCTTCAGTGAGTTTGGGGGGGGACATAACTCAATCTACTACCTATGTATATATGTGTTTATATTTATTGGTGTATATACATACATGTGTGTATTATAATTTGAGGAACCTAGGTAAACAGCAATCTTTACCTAGGTTCTCCATATGATAATATCTTACATAACAATAACACGTGAAACAACATTTCTTACCACTGTATTTTTTTTTCTCTTTCAGTTCTTCTGGTAGTCACATTCACATTGCTATATAATATACTCATGTCAAAACATCTCCTCAATTTGAAGGTCTATGTCCCCACCTTTTTCAACTGCTGAAGCTGCAGCCACTTCCATTTCCAGGACACATTTCAGGGGGTATATAAAATAATAGTAAAAAATAAGAGGAGAAAGTTGGAGGCAACATATTTAGGTATTATTAAGCACATGACTCAAAATGATCTTCTCACCAGTGTAACTGAGGTTATCAAATTCATCATTACTAATTATCTGTAGAACATTAGGTAGATCACATTGATGTTTGGAGCTGCAGGCTTTCTATTACTTTAAAAATATGATGTTTTTATGTCAGATGACTCTAACAGAGGGTTTTTACATCAGGTGGATGTTCAAGTCCCTTCTAAATAATAACAATAAAAATGAATGCTAGGTGATTGAATGTGGAAAAGAATTAATAATAAATAAATACGATTATCAATATTAACCTTTCCAAAGTTCCTCACAGCCTAAATAAATATGCAGTTATTTAGTAGTGAACAAACGAAAGGTTTAATATAACATAACATAAATAAGGAAGAAGAAAAAATTGTCTGAGTATTTTCTGCTCTCTGTTGTCTGTCGATGAGGCTCCTCTTATCCCAGATGGGGATAAACCACTTCCATACTGATTCAAATATTTTGATTACATGCAGCCTTCCCATCAGTCCAACTTTGTCAGGGATTTGCAATCCTAGAGGGTTTAACTAAAAAAGTGGTTGCAAGAATGAACTCAACATTAGACTAGGTCTGGGTGAAAAATTTGAGATTTTCCTATCTTGTGTGACTGACATAAAGACTGGAAGACTTACTTTGCCCTGTGAATAAAGAAAATCATCATATTTTTCTACACAGAAATATTGTGAATTATGAAAATAATAAAAATAATAAAAATCTGACGAATGAGTGAGAAATAACACAACTGAAAAAAAAAGAGTTAATATCATGAATCAAAATTCCAATAATACAGTGGTTTAACTACAAAAATATATCAAAAGCAATTATGCAATACAGACAAAAGCATTATCAATTTTCAGTGGAAAGAGCAATTATAAAGCAGTATATACTGGTTAGGTTGTTTGCTCAAAAGAATTTTGCAAGATTCATAACCTAAGAATAAACATAAACAAAGATAAAGGAAATTTAGGCAAAGGGACAGTGTAAGTCAAGGACTGATGAGGGGAGTGATTTCAAATGTGTCAAATAGCTTTGAGTTAACAAATTAACAGATAAAGTGGAAAATTGCTAAGGAAAAATGAAAGATAATGACAGCATTTACAAACAAAATAGGGCATGACTGTGGAGAATTTTTTTTTTTTTTTTACTTATTCACCTGAGAGATGTGAGGGAATATGTAGAAGTTACTGTACAGATGATTAAAGTAAAACAAACAAATAGCTATAAAGTAAGTTTATAAAAGGCAAACAAAAATAAATTTAATTAAGAGTTTAGAAATCATATTTTTATTGTCAATAAAATATTTACAAAATTTTTTGATTCCACAAATAATACTTTATCATATTTCTACATCAAGTTTGTAGTGACATAAAAATTAAATTTCACCTATGTTAAAATAAGATTGTCACTCTTATTCTTTCTTTTTTTATATTAGTTCTTCTTCATCTTTTTTTTGTTGCTATGGATTCCACAAATAATACTTTATCATATTTCTACATCAAGTTTGTAGTGACATAAAAATTAAAATTCACCTATGTTAAAATAAGATTGTCACTCTTATTCTTTCTTTTTTTATATTAGTTCTTCTTCATCTTTTTTTTGTTGCTATCGTTAAAACACATGATATGGCTTTTACTCTGACAAGGCTGAAATTCAAAATTCAGGCTATTATCTAGGCTTTGTGTTTAAAGTTAAGATTTTGCTGAAATTGTGAGAGAAAAGAGTGAGTTATAGGTTCTTTCTTCAAAAAAGTAAAACTCAAAGTACTTAATTTGAAATAGATAGCACAAGTTGCACTTTATATTAAGTAAGCAATTTCAGTATGCTTACCATATAAATACTCCGCTAAGCTTGTACTTGTGAGTCTGGTTAAGGTTAGGAAAATATCTACATCGACTTAATGAGCTCTGCATCTGCTGACATACTCAGAAAATATGGTATAAATTACAAGGTGTTACTCATAGAGGATAGGAAATTTTAACATAAGGTAGAATTCAAAGAATGTCATTTTAAGTATAACTTCATGATGTCCTCTCTAACTAGAGATTTTAAGGGTTTATTAGCATGGTGTTTTATGTCAATAAATATGTACTATTAGAAAGACTCCAATTAAACTGTTTGGTAAAAAATTTATTTAACAGTACTTTTTATTTCCCTTATTTATCAATAATTTCATCAATACATAGTTTATTTTTCCATAGACATTTTAAACTTTTGGGTATAGATATTAATAAAAATATTTTTGTGCATCACAATAAAGCACTGACAAACATAGTATATAACTATAAGTTCTTTTAATTTTCCTTGCATTGACTTTTTATGTAAGTTCATTAGAGAAGACATAAGAGAAAAAGAAAACAAGAGTTTATAAAGGAATCCCATTAAGTTCAAGCATTATTTAAAGTCTGTACAAAAATCTATAACCAATAATGATTTACTGCATGTAACCAAAGGATTAGAAGAGAGGAGATCAAATTAGCACATCACAATAAAATGATTTTTACAATGATGAATATGCTATTACCCTGGATAGATCAGCACATAGTATACATGTATTGAAAAAAATCTCTGTACTCCATAAATGTGTGCAATCGGTATGTCTCAATAAACATTTTTTAAAAATAAAAGTTAGATATTTCATAAATAGAACACTTTGAATTTTATGAAAGGATAACATGTTCAACCAAAGATATAATATCTAAGTAGAGAAATATAAGTTTTGGTTAGATTATGTTGGATCATGATGCTAAATGCAAAGCATAAGAATATTAATTTGAATTTATTTACTGGTCTTTAATCTCTCAGTATGAATTTTCTCATCTGCACAGCAGAAATAGAATTACTGTAAATGATACTGGGGTAGCTAATATCAGAGAAACATGAGGAGGGCAAATAAGATTTTAAACTATATAAATGAAATATCTTTTTAAACCTCTTAAATGTGTTATCCTTAAATGCAAGATTTT
>NW_007728160.1:287900-288572 GCF_000696425.1 Galeopterus variegatus | reverse complement strand
TTTTGAGTTAATTAGCAACAACATCTAATAATTTTTCAAATAACCTCAAAACAGGTTCGAAAAGGATCTGTTTTTAAAATGGTGTTATCTAATCAGCAAGAAGTTAAAATAAAAACAGCTGAAAACACAACTTCAAAAACGGAATTCTTGAATTTCCATTAATTTTCTTATTTATTATTCCATGTTAGAAGTAAAACATAATAATGTTTGTGTTTATTTCTTATCAATTATTTCATGTTAGGAGGAAAACATTCTAACATTTTATTTATAGAAGAAAAAATTTTGAAATAAAAGACAAATAAACACATTTATAGATTGAAAGGCCTAAAATACCCTAGATGGTGAGGAGTGGAGATAAACTAATCCAAAACTAATATGAATTCAGAAAATATTACTAAATTTATAAATAAAGCTAATAAATTTCACATACCCAGAGAAGAAATAAAACAGGCACGAATAACTCCAGAAGACAACACTGAGAAGCATTGACATCAATCCACTGTTTTGTTTTGTTTATGCTTTTGCAATTATTTTTATAAAAACTCTACTAAACAATAATGAAATAATATCTAAAATTTTTCTAAGGTAAGATTCTTTAATACAACATATTCTTTTGCCATTCACATGTTCAAGAAATGTAAACACAGAAAACCCTGCATGCTCGTGTATACA
>NW_007728160.1:286791-287870 GCF_000696425.1 Galeopterus variegatus | reverse complement strand
TTAGAAGTCATCCTATGTCCTGTCTCCCCAATGCATTTACCTATATAAACTCCAGCCCTCAGTCAATCGGGAAGGCAGTTGGGATGTTACCCTCTGTCTCCCAAAGGATATCTTCAGGAATAAAAAGCCTTTCCTTTCATTTCTGTCTGGCGAGTGTGATTGGTGATCCTATACCTGTGAGTGCTGGAACCTACATGGGTCAGGGGTTCCCCTCTGTCAGCCTGTCAGTTGTTGGCAGATGGTGAAGGGGAATCCTTCAGAATTCATTCATTACCAGAAACAGATAGAAATTCAGGACACAAGAGCCTTTTTAAAAAATTACATGATGACAAAATCTAGCTATAGGAAATTTAAAAAGGGATATCCCAGAAAAAGGGAAAGTTCCTGTCCCTATTAATTATTAGAACCAAGATAATTTCAATAATGTAAAGTATGTGCCAGAGGTAAATCTTTGAAACCAAAAATTTTAAATATTCATATAAGAGAAATTAGAAAAAAGTACAATCTCAGTTATTTCCTCATGTTTTCTTCGAAGAGTAAATCTGTCTGAACTTTATAAAGCAAGTTGTAAAAGTAACAATCAGTATTCAATAGAGGGTAAAAAATATCACTCATAGAGCAATCAAATGCACTAAGAAAGGAAGGAAAAGGAACTAATAAAGATGAAAAGAGAAAAACATACAAATATTTAAAATTAAAAAATTAGAAAAATAATCATAGGAAAAAGAAAAATAGGAGAATAGAAAATTGCAAATGAGTGCTTCTCTAAAGTCTATGCAACTATTTTTAAATACATGGTCATAAAATATATTCTATATATTTTTGGTTATTCTTGGTTTAAAACAATGCTCAGAGTTTGATACTTTAATGAGAATGAAAGCAATTAAGAAAGTTTCAGCAACTTAATACCTCTAACTAAAAGGAATGTTCTTAAAGCCCTTCATAAGGGAATTTTTTCAAAACATTAAGGAATGTATATTTCTGTGCTATTCAGATTTTGCAAGAAAACATAGTGAGGGAAAACTTGAAATGCTTTTTTTGAATCCAGAAAAACTGATACAAATCCTGAAAAAAAAAAA
>NW_007728160.1:270625-286009 GCF_000696425.1 Galeopterus variegatus | reverse complement strand
AAAAAAAAAAACCACAAAAAATAAAATTATTTTAAAACCTCACCTATGGATTAGAAATAATAATAATATATTAGCAAGTAACATAAAGAAGAATATTTAAATAATAATCTCAATCAAGTGGCATTAATATGAGGAATGCAATGATTTGTTTTAATATTAGAAAATATATGAAACAATCTATTGAAAATTTAAGTAAATATTGGCAGAGGTTCAAACTTTCTCCTTAATTCAGAAGTATAACAAACCTCTTACCCTTTCAATAACATCAACAACAACAAAAATAAGTGGAACATTTAAAAAATTCAAAACTTATTTGAAATCTTAGGACAACTGACACTGCAAGGCAACCAACCAAACAATTAACCCAAGATCAAAGGAAAGACAAGCACCTAAAAGAGTATTTGAGCACTGGTACAGAAAAAAGATAAATGTCACTGGACACCAGCAAAAATAATTGTTACATTTATTAATAAAATAACAAGTTCCATGTGTAGTCAGCCAATATTGAATCCTTGTGGGCTTCATATATAAAGAGAAATCACACTCACTTGCAAGGTCTTAACAGACTTCAACAGGCAATTACAAAAATGAGTAGTTAAAGCCCTGGAAAGGGGGCCCTGTGATAAAGAACTGGAAAGTGGTGCACAATATTTACTGCAGGAAAGACATGAAAATGCACCCAGATGTTTCTATCCACATTCCCTAGATAGCAAAAGCCTTAGTATGTAGGGGGAAAGAAAGCAGGTATGGTTTTCTATAGGGAATTCATGATAACCCACAAGAACGACCCCAATAAAACTTTGAATTTATTAGAGGTGGGAAAGAAACAAGGGGATGGGGGTAAGTGGGTAAGGGACACAAAGAATAATTATAATCCGTAATGATGAAAATGCTAATAATATTGATTTGATCACCACATACTATACACAAATATTGATAGTCAACTCTGTACCCCATAAGCATGGATAATTAAAAATAAATAAATAAATAAAATAATAATAGTAAGTTGAACACTTAAACGGAGAGAAAAGAACTGTGGTTCCTAGAGGTGGGAAAGGGGAGGGGGGAGTGGTATACTGAGAAGCTGGTTAATGGATCCACAAGTACAGCAAGATAAGGAAAATAAGCCCTGTTAGTATATAATTGACCCAGAAATCTGTTATCAATTATGACTTACTGTGTATATCCAAATGACTAGAAGAGAGAGATCAAATATGCACATCACAGAGAAATGATTAAGTTTTGCAATGAGGAATAGGCTAATTACCTTGGATATATCAGCACAAAACTTGTACATGTACTGAAATATAACTCTGTACTATAAATATGTTCAATCAATATGTTTCAGTAATTTTTTTTTAAAGATATGGAATCAGTATGTCAAAAAGAGATTTGTACTGCATTGCTCATTACAGCATTATTTGCAACAGCTGTGATATGGAATCAAATTAAGTGTTTGTCAATTGACAAATGGATACTATTCATCCTTAAAAATGAAGGAAATCCTGTGATTCACAACAATGTGGAAAAAACCTGGAGGATGTTATGAGTATGTCAAAAAGAGATTTGTACTGCATTGCTCATTACAGCATTATTCGCAACAGCTGTGATATGGAATCAAATTAAGTGTTTGTCAATTGACAAATGGATACTATTCATACTTAAAAATGAAGGAAATCCTGTGATTCACAACAATGTGGAAAAAACCTGGAGGATGTTATGTTAAGTGGAATAAGCCAGGTACAGAAAGGCAAGTACTATGTGATATTACTTATACGTGAAGATTAAAGAAGTCAAATTCATAGTAACAGACAGTAGAATGGTGGTTACTGGAGGCTGTGGGATGGGGAGGATTGGGGAAATCTTGGTCAAAGCATAGAAAATTTGAGTTAGAAGGTGATAGAGCTTGGATATTATCATCCCCCCAAAACTCATACGGAAATCTGATCCCCAACATGTCAGTGTTGGGAGCTGTTTGAGTCATGGGGGTGGATACCTCATGAATGTATTAATGTTCTTCCTGAGTGTGGGAGTAGTGAGTGTGTTCTTGCTCTTAGTTCCCATGAGAGCTGGTTGTTTAAAAGACCCTGGTGCTTGAGCACACTCGCTCGCTTTCTCTCTCTGTCTCCCCCCACTCCATGGGTAGAAGCACACAGAGGCCCACGCCTGATACAGCTCTCCCAGAATTGTAAGCCAAATAAACCTCTGTTCTTTGTTAATTACCCACTCTCAAGTATTCTGTTATAGCAACACAAAATAGACTAATACAGGAGCAGAATATTCAAGAGATCTATTATACATCATGGTGACTACAGTCAATAATAATATACTGTATAATTCAAAATTGCTACAAGACTACATTATAAAGGTCCTCACCACACACACACAAAAAAGTATGAGGTAATACATATGTTAAATAGCTTGATTTAGCCATCCCCCAATGTATACATATCTCAAAACATCATGTCGTACACCATAAATATATGTAATTTTTAGTTTTAAATTTTCACTTTATGTGCATATTACTTTCATATAAATAAATAGATAAAATAAAATAAATACATGAATCTATAAACACATAAACAAACCCTAATAGTCCTGCCAAAGACATTATTGAACAGGGTGAGCAAACTTCACATTAAGCCCAAAATAATGTGAATGTGAATTGTATGACTGGATTATCAAATTCTTACCCATAATGTATCCTCTTTGCTAACAGAATGCATGTGTTATTAGATATTAATTTTGAGATCATACTGAATTTATATATACAGCTGTGAACTCACATTTTATTCCTCATTGAAAACTTTATCTAAACTATTCATCAAACCCATTGATTCCTTCAAAGACATTCCTGGGAAGTACTGAATTAGAGTTTGAGCAGAACTATCACAGCTGAGTTCATGGTAATTAGAATTTATTATAATACCAGATTAGGGGGGATAAGAGGAGGAGGGGACTGTAACAGAAACATTAGATAAATGTCCTTAGTAAATTTAATAATGCAATTTTCCTTCCTCAAATTCTGCTGGAAATGCATAATTGCAGATGAATAATTTGACCGATTTCTGTTTTCAAAGATTTATTTGTTCTAGTTAAGCAATAGCTTTGGGACTTTGAAGATTAGGGCAAGCAATAGAATCTGATGCATTGGGGATAGTGGATCAATATCCCCATTTCTTTTTTCTGAAAGAGAAAGAAAATTGACAACTAGTTTTTAAAAGAAACCTATTTCAGCAGTATGATTTTATGCATTACCAGATTCAACTAAATTTTTCATTGCTCTTATGTCACCCCCAAAACATTTTAAATCTAGAAATTATGTTTGAATCATGAAATATGGGACACAATATTGAAGTAAATATATTACTCTAGAGATGTGCACGCCTCCAAACGTGATTCTATTGTATTTTATTCTGGCTGCCCCAATGTATTTTTTTTACTAAAACTGACATTTACTGTTGTAATTTTATATCTGATCAATGAAGCTTTTATTTATATCAAGGGCTTTCATGATAAGAAAATAAAAGTTATGATTTGCAACTCCTTCTGTCTTGTCAGGGCACATTTCCCAGAAATGACTTTCCATATCAATTCAACTTAAAATTTTATTGTATCAAATAAGTAAATAGATTAATAAATAAATACCTCAGTACTTCAAACTTCTCAGGTTACCTGCAAAGTAAAAATGTCCCAATTAACTCCTACCACTTCATCAAAACTGTTCTTGCTAAATTTTGTCCTTTGTTGCTAAATCTATTAGATCAATTTTAGACCGCAGCTCACTTAATCATTCCAACAACATCATATAAAGCTATTTCCCAACTCTTGAAATTCATTCTTCCTTGGCTTCATATTACATGTTTATCACTTTGTCTCCGTCTTCTCAGTCACCTTTTTTATATCCCCTTTGTGTAAATGACATGTAAATACCTGTGGAGCAGAGTTAAGTCCACACTATCTTACTGTACTTCTACTCTCCGTCCTCCTCCAAACTGATTACATTTGCTCTCATAACTTTAAATGCCAGCATTATATTGACAATTCAGTATATGTCCACCTTGCAACTCTTTTTTGAAGTCCAGAATCATGAATTAGTTAATTACTTTGCATCTATACTGAAGTTTTTTCTCATGACCATCTTTAACTAAACATCTTCGGAAATGAAAGCTTACATTTCCCCCTCAAAACCTGCTGTCCTCTATTAAAACTCATCTCTTTAAATTGTACATCTATATCCTCATATGCTCAAGGCAGAAAATTTGGAATCATCCTAGAAATCTGTCCTTCAATTCATAGATACACAGAGTTCTACCCTTTCCGCATCTTTACATGCCATATATTATCATCTTCATTACCTTCAATTTTCTATAATCACATAATCTTTTACCTAAATTTAAGAAATATATCCTAATAACATCTTTCCTGTTATATTCATTTTATGGTTCCTGATAAAAGCAAAGATAAATTATAATTTTTAACCATTATACCTTCAGTACCTATTGGAAAACTTAAAAATAGGCATTGAATTTTTGGATCAATGAATAAGCCTACCTAATTAAAACATTGCTTACAATTCCTTCACTTGAAATTTTGTTAATGACTAAAATAAAAAAAATTAGCTGCATCAGTGAGCATAATTCAATTTATATATTTACTTTTATATTTTCCTGCTGATTTATAGCTCTCGCTATTTAATATCTCTCAATTTGATAGAAATACACCTGCACCAAGTTTTGAAAGAAGCACTCTCAGAGTTTGATGAGTTAAATGCTAAACTTCTGCCATTATTTGGCTGCACTGATGCAGGGTAAGCAGTTTAACCTCTATTACATCATCAGCAAGAAGTAGGTGCACGAGGCAAGAGCAGGGCAATGGTACTGGGTAATCTCTCTGGTAGGCTGAAGGTGCTATTCTTCCAGATAACTTTTATACTTTCTATCCACAGAGGCACAGTTTAATACTTTGCTTGTTGTATGTTTTTTTTTTTTGGTTGTGGATGAAATGATTCTAGAGTAATTCTGAAACTGATTTTTTTGAGATTTTTTTAAAAACTAAATAATGTGTTTCTCTGGTAGATGCATGTCGATATATATAGAGAGATAGATAGATCTAGTTCATTCTTTTTAAAGCTACAAAGTATTTTCTTGTATGATTATTTTACATTATATTTGACTATTCAAATTTAGCATATATTTAAACTTTTGTCTTCTATTTTTTATTACTACAAATATTGCACAATTTACATTTTTGAATATGACTCTTTACAGATGAATAAAATATTCCTTGCGGTAGAAGCAAGGAATGAAATTTTGGAGACCATTAATTTATATGCATTTTCTTTGGCCAGAATTTAGATTTATGAATCAACAACTGCAAGAGACTGCAGGAAATACAGTTTTTCCATGGACCTGGGGGAAAAATGAAATAAGGTTATCACTGACGTTTCCATATTCCTCCAATGACTTCTGTTGAAAACCTTTATCTATGTTGCAAATCTGCAGCACAGTCTTGGCAGAAGCAATTGAGCAGCAGGCTGAAAAATTACTGTAACTGAATTGTAAATTTTATTTTTAATTTAAATTTATTATTTAATAATAGAGATAAAATAATTATTTTTAAGAATGTTTTCTATCTGCTCCAAATATTGTTTTCATTTTATAATGTTATTTGCCTTTAATCTCAATTTTGACTTTTGTCTACATGTATATGATTTTAAAATTATTTCATTTTTTAAATAAAATATTTCATCTTTGCAAATACAAATTTATGTTTACATACATACATGTGTGTTTACATACATACATGTCAAAATCTCTACATACAGTGGTGGTTTTAATCACTCTGTAACTATTCTTTTCCATTTTATATTTAAAATTTATTTAAAAGGTACAATTTACCTGTTTACTTTGATTACTGAGTGTTATGGATTGAATGTTTTTATCTCCCTCAATTCATATGTTGAAGCCTGTAGTGGATTGAATTATGTCCCCCCAAACTCATTGAAGCTTGAATTGTATCCCCACATTTTATGCATTGGAAACTTAGGCCTCACTGTGACTGTTAACTGGGTGGAAAATCCTATTATGGTAGTTGAAAGATGGAGGCTTGAAGAGGTGATTGAATTGTAGGACTGTGCAGTAGTGAATGGATTAAAAATGGTGGTCAGAGACTTGGTTCTGAGGGCTTTAAAAGAAGAAGAGGTTCTGTCTCTCCCTCTCTCTCTGCTCTTGCTGCTTCCACCATCTTACAATGTGAGACCCCTGGGTCACTGTCACCACGACCAGATGGACTTTGGACTTGCCAGCCTCAGAACCTGTAAGCAATAAATTTTGCTTTGTTTATAAATCACCCAGTTTCAGGTATTTTGTTATCAGCAACAAAAACGAGCTAATACAAAGGCCTAACCCGCAGTGAAGCTATTTGGAAATGGGATCTTTGAGAGGTATTTTGGGATAAAATAGTTCATAAGGGTGGGGCCCACATGATGGGATTAGTGCCTTTTAAGAAAAGACAAAAGAGATTTTGCTCTCTTTCTCTTTATGCACATGCATTTAGAAAGGACACGTGAACACACAGCAAGATGGTGGCCCTCAGCAAGCTCAGAAGAGAGCTTTCCCCAGAACTGGACCATGGCAGTACCCTAATCTTGGACTTCTATTCTCCAGAAATGTTAGAAAATAAATTTCTGTTGTTTAAGCCACCTTTCTGTGGTATTTTGTTATGGCAGCCCAAGTACAGAAAACTTCAGCACAGAAATCTTTAGAAATCAGCGAAGAAAACTTTAGAAATCTACTTACAATTTAATTTTCTTTTTGCCACTGACTTTGCAGACTTCAGAACACAGCAATATGGGAGTACAAAAATTCTATCCAAGAATGAGCATATTATAAAGCAGTTATACAAAGAAATTACTTGTCATACAAGATTCAGAGAAGGTTATGTTACATGTAATAACTTATGTGATCATTCAAATAACCTATTAAACATTCCCTAAATTAAATTAAACCACATCCTTTTCCACAGTGAAATTTGCCACCTGTCTCTTATTGCTATTGGCATTGTACAACATGAAATAAAAATGAGCATACTTATTTATAAAGTTAACTGGCATGGTCTTTAAAAAAATGCTTCAAGGTTTCAGCTCCCTTTGATATTCTGGTTATAATCATCTTAATTCATCATAACATTATTTTGTGTATTTATTTATTTTTGACTAAACATTTTTCACAGGCAAAAGGATAAACACTGTAGAAATAACCAGGAATAAAATATGGTCATTTATTTCAAGAGACATCATAGTCAATTTGTATATGAAGGATGTGTGAAAGATTAGCAATCAAGTTTTATACATACTAAGTTATGTTCAGTATACAGGTACTAAGCAGACAGAGGCCTTTTCTGGAAAAATTGGACAGTAGGCTATGATAAGTTTGACTTGAAAGTTAGCTAGGACATCTAAAAATTCACTTCTGTATTTGGAACAAGACAACTTGAATCAAGAATGAATACTTAAATATAGCCCCAGAAATGGAACTAGCTATTAGTTGAATACTGACAATGGTTTGAACAGTGCAATTCAGATCTGGAAACCCTTTCTACAGACAAATCTGTTTCAGCAGATGTTCTTTGGGGGAGGATGGGAATTGTTTCTTGATCAGTGATGAAAAACATGTACAGTTACTATAGAAACAATCCCTTGAAAATATAACGTAAGGTTAAAAATAATGCCCTGTAACCTGATGAAAGATTTTGCTTAGCCTTCCAAAATATTATAAGTTAATAAACTCATAGTAATGTTGATTTTGTATATGGAGAAATAACAGAAAGTAAGGACTAGAGTAAGAACAAGGTTGGTTTTTAAAAATACATTCTACTTTCTCCCTTAGGGATGACTACAGTATATTTAAACAAGTCTTTCCTAAAATATTTATATTCAAAGTGTTATAGATGTAAATAACTATGTGGTAATCAAATGAAAGAATATATTCAATTAATAAGAATTTTGTTATTAGGTATTACTTGTCTTCAATGTGATAATTTCCTCTACTAGGAGAGATGAGGTAGTTAATATACAATACCACATGTTAATTTCAATTTTTAAATTTTATTTTTAACTTTTAATTTTCACATATTCTTAGACTGATAAAGTTTTCATAGAGCTGGCCACAAATATTTAGATTCATAAAATAATAAGGAGGAAAATGCTGTTACAGTTCTCGTTTTACTTCAAATCCTTTTTCCTAAGAGTATAAAAAATAAAATATAATCCACAGTTTCAACTCTAGGTACAAAGAGCATTGGTGCTTACAAGGAGCAGCAAAGCCAACAGATAAGTGCAAGACTGAGAATTTTCCTGTTCGTAGGCTCGACCTATTAAATTTCTATCTTGAGGACACCGAATTTCATCTACGAAATTTCCTTTCACTACCCACGCTCAAAAGAACATACACAACAACCCACGTACACACACATTTATAGCATTTGATCCTCCACTTATACAAACTCACACAGACACATGGCAGTGACCACACACAACAGAATATACAACTCAGACAATTTCATAATGGCCATCAGCGAGTGTTAAAATTTATATAGTAATACACAAAAGCTTGCATTTCAACAGGAAGGTAATCCCAAGGCTTACTGATTTAAGAAGGAATCCTAGAATTCAATGTGAATCAGGAAGACAAAGAATACTGTAACATGAATACAAGTTCAATACCATATCTTGTCCTTGAATACAGACATGTAAAGAAATAATTAAATACAACACAATGGATGATATCATAGAAGAATATACAAAATATCATGGAAACAGAGGAAAAAAGTTAATTTTGATTTAAAGTTTAGGAGACAGAGAATGAAAGTATATATTTGATTTTTACCATGAAGATTTTGTTCATTTAATGAAAAACTAAAGAGGGAAATGGAATTCAGAATAAAAGGCAAGATCAAAGTCACAGAAGTGAGAAAGTTATGGGATTATGTTACATGTTTGTTGGGCCTTAAAAACTAACACCACCTTAAGTGACATTACAAGCGGTGCCATTATGGGCCCACAAGGGCGTATTAACGTGGCAGCCTAAGACAGCACCAGGAGAAAGTAGGGTGGGAGTGTCTGCAGGAACCTTGCCTTAGCCCTTATTGGCCAAATACGCTCTTCCGTGCTCATGAACACTGCGTGATTGCAATAGCTAGGCACTGAGACAGGATGCATGCTCTCCTAACCTTTAAGCTGATTGGAGGATGTAAAAACCTCCCTTCCCCATTTGCCTTTAAAAGCAAGTGCTTGTGTGATAATAAACGGAACTGCTCTGAACTGCTCGACAGAACCCCCGCTGCTGCGTCTGAGTGTCCTTTAACGGGCTGGTTGGGGCCGGTAGCTGTGCTCACCTCTCTTCATGGCTCTCTTCCCCAGTCTCCTTCCAACAGGGATCAGAGGGAAAGAAGAATCTGGGCAATTTGCTCACCCACCAAGGGAGAGACTGATAACGAGGCTAGGGCTGTACCAGTCAGCCACGGCGGACCCGACACATGTTAGAAAGTGAGTCTGTACAAAGTTAAGAGCTGAGATTAGAAAGGTAGCCTAAAATCAGATATTGAAGGGTCTCATTGGACAAGCTTAGGAGTCCTGGAAGGATTTATTTTTTATAAACACAGTAGAGAAAAACAGGACATCATAAAAGCCCACTTATAACTCCCTCTGTTCTCTGTCTAAACTATATCCCCTTCTTTCCTCCGTCAATAACAATCTGCAATGGTGGTGTTGTATATTTGTTATTACTGTTGTTTTTAAAATACTTTCACTACCTAGGTATTTATCTCTGAATGATACCTTTTAGTTCAAGCTGTTTCTGATCTTTTGTGACTAGCTTCTTTTTGCTCAAAATTATGTTTTCTGCAAAATTAATCCACTGTGTATGTGCATGTGTAGTTTTGGTCCTTTCATACCAATTGTTGTATGACAGACATCGTGTTATGCTTATACAAATCTTCTAGAGGACATACATGCAAAATATTCTCTTGCATATGTATCTAAGTGTAGAATGGATGGTTAAATCTTTGTACATTTTTAACCTAACTAGATAATGCCAAGCTCTTTCCCAGTGTGATTCTACTAATTTATATACCTCCTATCAGTGCGTGAAAGTTATCATTGCTTCTTATCATCACCTTTATTTGGTAAGGTTGTTTATTTACTTTTTGCCTTTCTGTTTTGGTGTGTGACAGCTGTTAATTGTGCTTTAAATTTACTTTCCACTTATCAGTAAGTTCTCTCATCATTTCAAATGTTTATTTGCTGTTGAATTACAAAATTCTTATCAAATATTTTGCCCATTTTTTCATTGAGTTTTCTCTCTTTTTTTCTTACAGATAATCTGTGGTTTACTAACACCTAGTTGATTATATATGTGATCCGTATCATCTCTGATTTTATAGTTTATACTTTTTTCCTATTTGTGAAATTTTCTGATAAAAAAATTTTAATTTTATAGTTGTCAGAATTATCAGTCTTTTCCATTATGGAAATTGTTTTACGTCTAGTTTTAAAAAGTCTTTTCTACTCTGATTGCATTATAATTATAATTTTGTCACATTTGAGTCTGATTCATCTTGAATTGTTCTGGCATTTGATACAGTGGTCAATTTTATTTTTTGCTTTTGATTAGTCTGAAATATATATGTAGATCAACATTAGCCAGAGTAAATTATTCATTATTTCTCAAATACTTGATATTTTTGCACCAATGTGTTTGGTGTTT
Source organism: Galeopterus variegatus (assembly GCF_000696425.1). NCBI lineage: Eukaryota > Metazoa > Chordata > Mammalia > Dermoptera > Cynocephalidae > Galeopterus > Galeopterus variegatus. The sequence continues at coordinate 275,243 of NW_007728160.1, read as the reverse complement.
GTAATGGACACTCCTGAGTCCTTTCCACAAGCCATGGATTCCCTCTTACCAGCTCTGGGCTCTATCTTCAGGTTCTGCATGCCTTACAGCTAACAGATCTCACACTTGTTGTGTTCAGAGGATGACCCTTACATAAGGGAGCTTCCTTCCCAGAGGTCCTTGGAGTTTTATATCCACCACCACCACCCCAAGGGCAGCCAGTAGCTATTCACTGAGTAGAATGGGAGTGTAAAAGACTGCCTTCTGGGCTGGCCAATTAGCTCAATTGCTTAGAGCACAGCCTTATAACACCGAGGTCATGGGCTTGGATCCCTACACCAGCCAGCCACACACACACACACAAAGACTACCTTCTTCCTTCTTACATGGGATGGGGAAACTAACATATAGTTGAGTACCAGAGCTCCCTGGCTGAGTAATGGGCTTCTCCTAAAATCATTTCCTTGCTTGGCTTCTTCCCTTCTCTGTCCTTTCTCTGTCTTTCCCATACTCCTTTTGCTTGCAAATACTTGTACCTGAGTCTTGGGCTCAAAGTCTGTCTCTGGGAAAATATGACCTATCACAGTATTATTATTTACGTTTAATCCTTTCTTACTGGTGTATACAAATCAAAATTACTTTCTACATATATGACTATCTCATCTACAAATAATCATGTTTTTAGTCATCCATTTAAATTCTTAAGATATATTTATTTTTCTTGCATTACTAAAATTTCAAGCAAAAGCTTTTAATGTATTTGCTTAGGCTTCGTGTACATATCCTCTATCAATTTAAATATTTCATGTCTATTTCAATTCTTCAACTATTTTTTTTTACTGTGAACAGATGTTGAATTGCATTCAAACATTCTTCTGTATAATTAAATTTATTAAATATTTTTTTCTGCTGATGTATTTTCTACTGTTCAACTACTCTCCAGTCATGGTATAAATCCCAAGTCAACATAATATAGTATCCTTTTTTATATATTGCTGGATACCATATACTAATATTTTGCTTATAATTTGTATGTCTCACCTCATAAGTGAGATTGGCTAATTGATTTTATTTTCTCTATTATTCTTTGTGCAGTTTGGTGTCAAGGTAATGGAATCTTAATATAATGACTTGGGAGTTTGTCTTGTTTTTATATTCTCTGGATAAGTTATATACGATTAAAATTATTTTTGTAACTTTAGTGTTTTGTGAAATTCATCAATATAACATGAAGTGATCTGATTCTCAGATTTTGTATTTGTGGAATTATTTTGAAGCACTAATTTTTTTAAGAAACTTTTGTCACCAATTTTTTTCTTAAGTATGAATTTTACATTTAAAGAAATTTGTCTTATTCTTATAAATTTTCAAATTGAAAATTTGATTGATGAAATTTTTATAATATCTTCTTATCATCTACCCAATATCTGTAATATCTGTAATATTGTCATGCTTTTCATTTTTGATATTGGGTTATCCTTTGGGGTTTCAAACTTATTTTTGCTTTCTATTTGTCCTATTATGTTTTCTTCTGATCTTCCTTGAATTTTTTTTTTTTAATTTACTAGTTTAGAAGTTAAATATACTATTTAGCTTCTTTAGTAAGTATTGTGGGCATTTCAACATATATACTTAATGATTCAAATTCTAAAATTAATTAGTATCTTCACCATCCTCCTACATGATTCTTAAAATTCAAAAGCTTTAACTTCTTCCCCCATTTAACAGTGTATGTTATTAGAGTTTTATATTTTAATTATAGATTATCTCTTTTATAAACAGATATTTAGTTGCTTTTTATTTTTTTCTCAAACCTGTAAGGTAACTTTTAAAATGTACCTTTTCCCTACCAATATCTTCAAGCCCAGTTCTTATCTATAAAAAATAGTAAGCATAACTATTATTTAATGAACTGGTAATTAAAATATCTGAAGTATTTGCATGTCTGTTTCCATTTTCTGCTGATTTGCATGTTCTCGCTTCCTCTGCCTTCTTTCCTTGAGAGGATTTTTATTTAGCTCTATTTGCCTCAATATGCTACTACTTTAGATTAATGTGAACTGAATTATTAGCTCGCATTTTTTTTCTGATCACCCGTGGTGCTATGTGTCAAATGTGTCCCCCAAAACTTCATGTATTAAATACTTAATCCCAAGTGTAACTTTGTTAAGGTGGGGAAGGGGGGATCCTATTATGATAATTGAAAGGTGGGGCCATTAAGAGGTGATTAGATTGTGAGGTCTTTACCCTTGTGAATGGATTGATCCATTGATGGTTTAATGGGTGGTAATGGGCATGGTTCTGATGGCTTTAAAAGGAGAGTAAATGAGGAAGTTAGCTCACTCTTGCTCAGCACTTTCTTGCCATGTGTAGAGATTGAACTATATCCCCCCAAAACTCATTGATGCTTGAATGGTGTTCCCCAGGTTTCAAATATTAGAAACTTAGCCCCCACTGTGACTGTTAAGAGGGTGGGAAATTCTTTTACTGTAATTGAAAGGTGGAGCCTTGAAGAGGGGATTGGATTGTAGGACCTTGAAGTAATGAATGGATTAAAAATGGTGGTCAGGGGTGTGGTTCTGAGAGCTTTGAAAGAAGACACAGGAGAGTCTCTCTCTCTCTCTCTCTCTCTCTGCTCTCTCTGCTTCCACCATCTTGCAATGTGAGACCCTTGGGTCACTGTCACCACCACCAGGTGGACTTTGGACTTCCCAGACTCTGAAACAATAAGCAAATAAATTTAGATTTCTTAAAAAATCACCCCGTTTCAGATATTTTGTTAGAAGCAACAGAAACAGACTAATACACCATGTTATACCCTGAACTGAAGAAGGCCCTCACCAGAAGTATTTCTTGGACTTTGGGCTTCCTGGCCCCTAGAAACTTCAACAAATAAACTATCTCTCTTTATAAATTTCCCTGTTTCAAGTATTGTTATAAGCAACAAAAATGAACTAATAAATGTGGCTTATGAAAGTGGGCTACAAGTATGTACTTCTCTACTTGAAATTACATATTCTAAAGGACTTTCTTCCTTGTTTTGCTTAGCTACAAGACAAGTTCCTGGCTAGTTTTCATGTGGAGGTAGTCGTGTTCGGTTTATTTGTGGTTTACAGATTTCTGGTTCACAGATATGGTTTCTATACCGAAGACACAGAACTTTGTGTACAAGCTTTCTAAGCGAAGTTTCTACTTTTAGACTCTTTGCCTCGAATGCGTGTGCTGACTTTTGCTTCTGTCTTCATGCCCCAGGAGACAATGTTAACAAAGCTTAGGTTCTAGACATCTAACAAATGTTCTTAGGATAAAAGCATCTTTAGGATTACTTTTACCTCTCTGGATTTCTGCTGCCATTTAGCCTTTGACCTTGTAATTGTTTACTATCTGGTCATTACATTGTTTTGGGTTTTTATTCTTAAAGATACTTTAAAAGTATGTTAGCAGAAATTGGGAACCCCCACGTCAGCACTCACCTTGAACTGGTGAACCATTTTACAGGGGAAAATAAAATGGGGGGAGTTATCACTTTCTCTGGTTGTAGCCTCTTATTTATGCTATTGAAGTAAGTGATTAAAGGCTTGACTGTTACTTCCAGTTTTCTTGTTGCTTCAATTGACTGCTTTGACACCTGGCAGTTCTATACACTCTCTCCAACTCAGCTGGGTTCCTGACAAACTGGTGCAGTGAGCAGGGTAATTAGTTAAGCTCTGAAAGAGCAAAAGCCTGAAGATCTCATAGGACGCCTTTGGGAGGTGTTAGCAAAGTCCCTGGTGCATTCTAGAGGGGTGCCCTTTCTAGGCATTTGCGAGTCGGAGAGTCTTGGGAAATGCTAGCAGAGCCTGTGGAGCACTTCACCAGCCCTGTAAATGCTTTTGGAAAGTGCTTGTGGAAGCTATGGGGTTTTCTTGGAGGAAATGAGAGGATTGCTTGTGTAAGCATTTCATTTCTGAGAGAAACCATAGGTCTTTTTGATTAGTCCCTAACTCTGCAGCTGAGCATTTGGTGAATTTGATTGGTGGCTAACACAGGGGCTCAGCAGAAGCTAAGCAAGTAATTCCCTAGCCACTGCTTAGAACCCTTCACCAATGGGACCAGAGAGAGTCAGGGAGCTCCTGCACACTGAGTATCACTATGCAGGTTACTGTCACTGCTAAATAACAAGTGGTACAGCAAAATGTTGAAGCTTTAGAAGAACAAAAAGACTGTAGAGACGTTTGGTATACTTTGTCCAGAACCCTGAAGAGATCTTAGAGATTTACTTAGATCCCCTTCAAAAGCCTAGCTCCACTCTCATCGCCCTGCCCCACATGGCCCCTGGGGGTCCTGGCCAAGAAATAGCTTTGCACCCCCAGCTTGTTGCTCCACCCAGTTCTCTACTAACTCACTCTGCCATGGAAAACTTGTGGCTAAGTCCTACCAGGTGACCCCTGAAATTGACAAGGTTCTCTTCCTTCAGGGGGAGGAGGATCAGAGGTTCTGTGCCAAGGTTAAAGCTCAATGAGAAGATAAAAAATTGCACTTCTTGGGCCGGCCCTGTGGCTCACTCAGGAGAGTGCGGCACTGGTAGCGCTGAGGCCGTGGGTTTGGATCCTATATAGGGATGGCTGGTGCACTCACTGGCTGAGCATGGTGCAGACAA
>NW_007728160.1:268748-270037 GCF_000696425.1 Galeopterus variegatus | reverse complement strand
TCAATGAGAAGATAAAAAATTGCACTTCTTGGGCCGGCCCTGTGGCTCACTCAGGAGAGTGTGGCACTGGTAGCGCTGAGGCCGTGGGTTTGGATCCTATATAGGGATGGCTGGTGCACTCACTGGCTGAGCGTGGTGCAGACAACACCATGCCGAGGGTTGCAATCCCTTTACCAGTCAAAAAAAAAAAAAATTGCACTTCTTGGACATTTTAGATATCAGCGCACCAGTGACTATATTTCCTGTAGTCCCTGGCACCAAGATAATTGCAAAACACATAATGCTCTATGTTTTGGAGTCTGAAGCCACCACCACCAGGATTCCTGCCCACGGCTATGATTGGGTCTCTTTTGTCACGACAAACCTCTGTTGTTAAGACCCCTATTTCTGAATGTATTATTGGTATTTATGCATTGTCTATGTATACTACTGCTAGCCTCTGTCTCCAAGCCCTGATGAAAATTGCTAGAATTAGGAGCATTGCACAGGGCATGTGGAAGACTGTGAACCTACCTGATCTATGGGCTATAGTTAATAGCATTGCCAGTTCTGTAGCCACTGGCAAACATCAGACTAGCATGTTAAAGATGCCCCTCACCCCCACCGCCTTCTGCCATATGTCATGGAACAAGACATACATATGGGTAAACATCAATTCTCTTCCTTATAAGTCTTTTTTATCCATGTGGATGCTCATCAGAGACACCCCTACACTGACAAGGGAAAACATAACCAGTGAGCAGACCATGCTTGTCAATTAAACACAAGACTAAAATGTCCTCTACCCCAGAGCAAACAGACGTGTCACCAGCTGCCACCTAGGTACACAAGAGGACAGCCCATGAAAACTCAGACACCATCCTAGACTGGGCCTGCTTATATGGATTACCACTGTCATCAGAGGATGCCAAAACATCATTGGAAAGTTGTCCTTGCTGTCAGACCTTGACCAAGGCTAAACAAACCTCCCAGGGACATATTCCACAAGTCAAGGGCCAAGGGCTAGACCCCCTTTGGCTTCTTGTCCCATCCAGATCCAGAGGGTTTCACTGGATGCTAACTGCAGTTGACACTTGTTCTGGGTTTGGCTTAGATACCCTGATGTGTTTCACTGGCTCAGGCCACATTATCTAGACCCTGCAAAACCACATGTGGTTCCTATCAGGGTTTCCTTAGCAAAATGCATCTGATAACAGGCCTGGATTTGTAGTCCAAGCTACACATTAACGGGCTCAGACATGGGACATAGTTTGGACTCTTCATGCTCCACATTTTTGCCAAGCCAAAGG
>NW_007728160.1:265999-267136 GCF_000696425.1 Galeopterus variegatus | reverse complement strand
AACTGCTGTGAGCACTTTGCATTCAGACTGACTGTGAGTCTATGATTATGCTTGGGACAGCGGGAACTGACCGCAGCTCCTGAATGATTATGAGACAGCAAGTCCATACTTTTGAGGCTGAAAAACTGATAGCATGGACAAGCAAAACTGTTTGAAACTGACTTCTATAGGTAGTCCTTCTAAAACCAAGAACTAAACTAAATTTTTAGGACTGAACTGGGAACCCTAAGGTTGGAGGCCACATTGGTGGCCCTTTTGATCTAATGACCTATTAACATATGCTCTGCTTGGGGTGCTCTAACACTGTAAACTCTTTGTTTCCAGGGGAACCAGGTATATTCTCTGGGATTGTACTTCATGTGTGTATATACTGATTACCATGACACCACCTCAGCCTGCAAGACTACAGGTCAGATTCAACTTACTGGCCAGAGGTGTGCTGTGCCCGAATGAATGCCTCTGGCCAGGTATGAGCAATGACACATCTTTTCCTAGCTTGATAGCTGTTGAGACTGATGGTTACTTTCAGTCCTCCAGGTAAGTCTGATCATTCTGCTTTAAATGATTGTGGTAGTGATCTCAGTTTGCTACAGCCTCAGACTAATTACCCAGTTACTGTCACAGCCCTTCAATGTCTTACTTATTTGGGTTCATATGGGGTAGCCCATGTTTCTTGCTACTGTCCTGAAAAATAAAGTTGAGGAATCTTGCTCCTGGCCAGAAATACTACGTGTGATTGCTCAGACCAACCACAGGGCTTCACTAAACAGGCCTCACAGGGGAAAACTGCCTCTTTGTACCAGACTTGATGCACAGTCGGTGCCCTGCATCTGCACAAGGAGTGGCAGTCAAAGACTCAGGTGCTGTTGGCTGACCAGATTGTTCTGCACATCTGCATTACTGTCCCAGGCGCTTCCATTTAGAGGTCTCCTTATTGGGGGAAGACAGAAACGTTTGATGACACTTTTCTCCAATTTGACTCAGTACTCAGTAGTTTTCCACTTCTAGTCTCCCCCTGACCCAAAGGTCTGTAAAACTGTATGAGCCTTTTGTTTAGGGGCTCCTGAAAATTGGGACCCCCCCATTTCCCCAGCCATGGTTGTGCTGATCCTCTTGTTCCTTCTGTTCCATGGGACT
>NW_007728160.1:263615-264305 GCF_000696425.1 Galeopterus variegatus | reverse complement strand
TCAAAGTAAAGTTGATAAAATTCTAAAAAAAGCTAAATACTAAATATATAAAAGAACTAACTCAAAACATAAGGACTCGAAAACGATGAAATACAAAGGATTAAAAAATATATATACCAGATAAATAGTAGAAAAAAGAGGCTAGGGTAATTATGTTGTTTTCAGAAAAAAGCAATATAAGGTAAAATGATTTAGAAGTAATAAAAGGATTGCTACATAATGATAAACATTTTAACTCACCAGGAAGATTTAACATTTTAAACATTGGAGGCCCATGAAATCATACCTTCAACTACCGCATTAGTTAGTTTTCTGTCACGTATAATAAAATACCTAAAACTAGGTAATGTATAAAGAAAAGAGGTTTATTTCTAATAGTTTCGGAAGCAGGGAAGTCCAAGGTCCAGGAAGAACGTCTGGTGAGGGCCTTCTTCTCGGTGGGGACTCTCTGCAGAATCCTGTGGTAATGCAGGTGTCACATGACAAAAAACTTAGCAAGATTACATGCTTTCTTCCTCTACTTATAAAGTCCCCAGTGTATTCCCTGATAACTCATTAAACCATTAACCCATTAATCCATGAATGGATTATTTCATTCATGAGGGCACAGTTCTCACAATTCAATCACGTCTTAAAGGCCCCACCTTTCAAATACCATACTGGGGCTTAAGTTCCAAAACGAACTTTGGA
>NW_007728160.1:262078-263483 GCF_000696425.1 Galeopterus variegatus | reverse complement strand
TTAACAAAAGTGTCTAATAACTTGATGGGGCTTTTGTTGAGAAATAAAGTCTGTATTTTTTATTTTTATCTTTAATTTTACTTTTCTATGAACTTTTTGAAGTTCTCATATCTATTTACATAATATTACATACATGTATAAAATAAACTAAATCACTTTGGTAGGCAGCTCTAACATAGCTTCTAATTACCCCTCAGTATTCATGCCCTTGTGTAATTCTCCCTCCTTGTGTAGACTAGAACAAGCAATTTGCATCTAACAAAAATGGTATAGCAAATGAGACGGGATGTCATTTCTGAGATTAGGTTAACAAAACCTTACTCAACTTTTGCTCTCTTGCTTGCTAGATTTATTGGAAAGTCAGCTGCGATGTTGCCAGATGTGCCATACTGAGAGGCCTATGTGGCAAGGAATTGGGAGAGCTCATCAATCATTAGTCACTGCAAAACTGAGGAACTCAGTCCAAATGACCCTAAGAATTTGATTCCTGCCAAAAATCACGTAAGNGGTTATTAAAAGTTTGCATGGACAATTAAAGGACAGAATTATGTGGCTAATGAGAGCAGACAAGATAACCCATGCTTGGACTGCGTATCATAGATAAGCCATAGCAGGTAAGCCATCTGGAGTCTAAATGTAGCAGTTCTCCTAAAGGGCACCCATCTTTTGCACCACACATTGCATCAGGCTGTCTGCCTCCTTTTCCCAATTTTGACACCTCAGTCTCTTGGTGTCCTGTAAGGGTGTTGCATCAACTTTAATCCCTTTCTAAAAAGTCGAAATCAATGAGAGATCCAAATGGCTATTAAACAAGGGATAAGAGATCATGTAAACCCATTTTGAAATCTTTTAAAAATTCAGGGTTTGTGCTAACCAATTCTTAAACACAAAGTATTTTTGTGATTAAGTTACATAAAAATTTATTTTTGTAATAATGCTTTTGTCCTTCTTGCATACATTTCTAGACAAAAAGTATGGATGAGAAAAGGAAATTATTTTTAAAAATAATAAAATTTTATTACTAATAGGACACACTAATAACAATAAAATATAAAATAAAATAAAATAAAAAATCCTAAAATCTTGGCACCTGGAAAGGTCCAAGGGAGGATATTAATGGTCATTACTATACTTCTCCTGAAAGCTTTCCTGTCCTCCAAAGAAGCAAGCAAACAAACAAACAAAAAACTCACTCCCCATGCTGTCTTTGCTAACTGCTGTGAGCACTTTGCATTCAGACTGACTGTGAGTCTATGATTATGCTTGGGACAGCAGGAACTGACCGCAGCTCCTGAATGATTATGAGACAGCAAGTCCATACTTTTGAGGCTGAAAAACTGATACCATGGACAAGCAAAACTGTTTGAAACTGACTTCTATAGGTAGTCCTTCTAAAACCAAGAAC
>NW_007728160.1:260007-260873 GCF_000696425.1 Galeopterus variegatus | reverse complement strand
ACGTTTGATGACACTTTTCTCCAATTTGACTCAGTACTCAGTAGTTTTCCACTTCTAGTCTTCCCCTGACCCAAAGGTCTGTAAAACTGTATGAGCCTTTTGTTTAGGGGCTCCTGAAAATTGGGACCCCCCCCATTTCCCCAGCCATGGTTGTGCTGATCCTCTTGTTCCTTCTGTTCCATGGGACTGAGTGTTGATTTCTCATAAATAGGAATTCAAAATAGAAAACCATGGACTAATATGCTAATTTTGCTGAAAAAAATAGTTGTCAACTTAGAATTATATATTCAAACTTTCATTGAGAGTGAAATTAAGGTATTGTCCGAAATAAATAAATAAAATAACATAGGGACTTTGCAGTCACCGGTCAACTCATGATCATTTCAGAGGATTTTTTTCAAGCAGAAAGAAAATTTGATGAGGCAAGAGGTGAGGGAAAATGATAAGCACTTGGAACATTTAAAATGTCTGCTCAAAATAACAATAATATTGTCTCATTTGTAGAATGAAAATAAGTAAAACTAAAATATTAGACAACAGTAAAACATAAATAGGAGTATGTGTGATCAAAATAAAGGTGTCTCATAATCACTGAATTAATCAGAAAGAAGCTAAAAATATTGATTCCCTTGAAATTTAGTTAAGTGTACATATTAATATAGCTACAAAAATACTAAAAATATACCTGGTTGTATAAATAAAAAATAAAACTGAGGAAGAAAAATACAAAGAGAAAGAAAAATAAATGCGAAAATCTCAATCGACCCAAAGGAAGGCAAAAACCAGGAAGGAGGTGGATAAAAAGTATAACATAGAAAGCTCATAAATTGGGGCCGGCCCGGTGGTGCACTGGATAGTGCGCCGGC
>NW_007728160.1:252158-258559 GCF_000696425.1 Galeopterus variegatus | reverse complement strand
TAATGCAGGTGTCACATGACAAAAAACTTAGCAAGATTACATGCTTTCTTCCTCTACTTATAAAGTCCCCAGTGTATTCCCTGATAACTCATTAAACCATTAACCCATTAATCCATGAATGGATTATTTCATTCATGAGGGCACAGTTCTCACAATTCAATCACGTCTTAAAGGCCCCACCTTTCAAATACCATACTGGGGCTTAAGTTCCAAAACGAACTTTGGAGGGGACACACATGCAAATCACAGCAACTACCAAGAGCAATAACTGACACCTATGAGGAAAAATAGACAAGGCACCATTAGAAATATGAAAATTTCTCTTTCAGTACCTTATAATTCAAGCATATTATTTAAGATTTACATATTATCCTGAGATAGATCCAATAAACATAAATAAAATATTGAGTCCAATAAATGGAAAATACCTATTTGCTTCAAATTGACAACAAAAAATTTAAAAAGTCTGTCAATATGCTGATCCAAAATGCTGCAATCTATAATTTAATAAGTTTGGATTTATTCAGATCACTAACTCTGACTCCAGTGCAACTAAATTAGAAATAAATGATAGATATTTAGGAAAATATCCATATATTCAGAAATTTAAAAATGTACTTTTACAGACGTGAATCAAAGGAGAAATCCTGATGGAAATTAAAACATTCTAAGAACTGACTGACAATAAAAATATTACATATTAAAACTTGTGGAATACAATAAAAGCATTACTGAGAAGAAAATATAAACTACATATAGAAAGAAAAGAAGATAAAAAGTTATAAACACAAATAGAAAAGAGATAAACTACATATAGAAAGAAAAGAAGATAAAAAGTTATAAACACAAATAGAAAAGACATAAACAAGGAATGAGCTAAAGAGAGTAAATAGATAAAATTAATAAATACAAACATTCAATATAAGACACAAAAACTCCTTTTTTTCCTTAAAAATGCAATAATTTAGATTAGGACTTAGCAACATAAATTAAGAAATGAGGAGATAAAGATAAAATTTCTTTAGGGGTTAAAAAGGGTATAAAAGTTATTAAACTGAAATATGAGTGGTCTTCAGAAAGCTCATTGAAATTCATATTATGAAAAAAATAGATTTCAAAAACTTTTTGAACCAAAATAAACCCATCATAACTTGTTAAATCATGTCTAAACAGAATCTAGTTTGAAGTACTAAGAAGGACAAGTCATCAGTTTATAAAGAACCCCTATCAGAGCAACATCAATTTTGCTAAAATTAAAGGAAAAACTAACGTCAAATTTATTGTGTGGCTTGAGTAGAAGAATGGTAAAATCACTGATGCTTGATGAACAGTTTATGGGGATAATGCCCCAAAGAAATCAGCGTTTATAAATGGATTACTTGTTTTAAGACGGCAGAAGACAATGTTAAAGATGAAGCCTGCAATGGTAGACATTGAAATCAATTTGCACAGAAAAATTAATCTTATTCATGCCCTAATTAAAGAGGACTGATGATTAATAGCAGAAAGAATAGCCAACACCATAGACACCTCAGTTGGTTCAGTTTACACAATTCTGACTAAAAACTTACAGTTGAGCATGCTTTCTGCTTGACGGGTGCCAAAACTATTACATTGGATCAGCTGCAGACAAGAACAGAGCTTTCAATGGAAACTTTAATCATGTGTCTATGGCGCTCTGGCTGATGCCGAAATCCTGCCGATGTCGCCAATTGTAGTGCTCTTAATCCTGTTCATGACGCCAATTGTAAAGCTACACGACCATGCCAGTTGTCGGGCTCTTTTACCTGCCAGTAATCCTATCCCGACTGGGCCAATTGTCGAGCTTGGATGGGGTCTGGAGCTCACAGACCCCTCAAGCCCATTCACAGACTGGGTCACAAACCTTTCACATGCCAGGCTGGGTCACCAGACCCCTCACATGCCAGGCTGGGTTACCAGACCCCTTACACGCAGGTCTATGAGCTAGGTAACTGGCAAACAGGTCCTTGGAAGCGATAGGTTGGAAAACATGGCTGCGCTGGGCAGACACTGGAGGCAGTAGAACTCCAGCCAACGTGGTGGTGCCATGCAGGCAACTAACTCTGCCCACACACAACCTATTCACAGCAAATGCTCAGCAAGATTCTGAACATCTGAGGGGCCATGACCATTTTCCTATATTTTCCCAACAATGTGGAATCAAGATATTGTGACAGGAGATAAAAAATGGTTTTATCAGTATGATCTTGATGATATTACACAATCAAAGTAATGGCTACTAAGAGGTGGAAGTGGTCCAGTTGAAGCAAAAATGGACTGGTCAAGAGCAACGTTCATGGCAACAGATTTTTGGGTTGTTCAAGGCATTTTGTTTATTGACTTTGTGGATGGTCAAATAATGATAACATCTGCTTATTAGGAGAGTGTTTGGAGAAAGTTAGCCAAATCTTTAGCAGAAAAATGCCCAGGAAATCTACATTAGAGAGTACTTCTCCACCACAACAATGTTCCTGCTCATTCCTTTCATCAGACAAGAGCAATTTTCTGAGAGTTTCATGGGAAGTCATTAGGCAACTATCTTACTGTGCTGGTTTTGCTCCTTATGACTTGTTTTTGTTTCCTAATCTTAAAAAATCTTTAAAAGGCCCACATTTTTATTCGGTTAATAACATAAAAGAGATGGCATTGACATGGTTAAATTCCCTGGACCCTCAGTTCTTTAAGGATGAGCTAAATGGCTGGTATCATCATTTAACAAAAGTGTCTAATAACTTGATGGGGCTTTTGTTGAGAAATAAAGTCTGTATTTTTTATTTTTATCTTTAATTTTACTTTTCTATGAACTTTTTGAAGTTCTCATATCTATTTACATAATATTACATACATGTATAAAATAAACTATATCACTGGTAGGCAGCTCTAACATAGCTTCTAATTACCCCTCAGTATTCATGCCCTTGTGTAATTCTCCCTCCTTGTGTAGACTAGAACAAGCAATTTGCATCTAACAAAAATGGTATAGCAAATGAGACGGGATGTCATTTCTGAGATTAGGTTAACAAAACCTTACTCAACTTTTGCTCTCTTGCTTGCTAGATTTATTGGAAAGTCAGCTGCGATGTTGCCAGATGTGCCATACTGAGAGGCCTATGTGGCAAGGAATTGGGAGAGCTCATCAATCATTAGTCACTGCAAAACTGAGGAACTCAGTCCAAATGACCCTAAGAATTTGATTCCTGCCAAAAATCACGTAAGTGAACTTGTTAGGTAAGGCTTTGTCCACAAGTCAAGCTTTAGATGAAACTCTGTGTGACTGGCACCAACAAAACTGTACCCAGTTTTCTGACCCTCAGAAGCTATAAGATAGCAAATATTTCTCTTTTAAGACACTAAGTAAGGGGGTAATGTGTTATGTAGTAATGAATAAAAAAATCAAACATAAAAAGAAGAATGTAAGAATGCAATTGCAGGAAATTTTACAAATGCATACAGATGCAACAGACCTAAATATAATAGTAAATAATAAAAGTAATTGTATAGAAAGGATACTGCATCTTAATCACAGGAATGTATGTCTCACGTTGGAGAACTAAACAACATTATTTACAATAAATTTAAATTTAAAAGGAAAAAAATGTTCTCAACTCATTCAGAAGTGACTAATAAAATTCAACTTCTTAAAGATAAGAACTGCAACTGCTAATAAAAATCATTAAATAACAGAGGCAATTACAAAAATCTTATGGTAAGAATTATAACAAATGATGAAATTTCAAAGTATTTATTTTCAAATCAAAAAAAAGACAAGTATATCCATTTTCTAGTCAGCACTTTACTTGAGGCTATAGCCAGTGAAGTAAATGAAATTAAAAGTAATAAAATTAGTAAGAGATTAAAAGAAACAAATTATTTTCTCATTACAAAAGAAAAAAAATTGTTTACCTAAATAATTAATTTTTTAAAAAATTGTTTATTAGAAAACACCAAAAAGTGAGTAAAAAGAGTAAAAATGCTTTAAGTCACAAACAATATATACAACACATAATTAGCAAAAAGTCAGAATGGATGATATATAAGTAAAAAGTACAATTCAATGATAAAATTTTTAAAAAGATGAAAAATTGCCTATATATGTATATACAAATGTAAATATAGGCAATTTTATATATAAAATACATATATATACACAAATGTATGTATGTACACACACACACACACACACAGGCACTTTGCAAAGGAGGACAGACAGATGGCACACAAACATCTACATTACCACTTACCTTACTGGCAATCAGAGAATGTAAAATTAAGCCCACAATGGTATGTAATTTCGTACCCATCAGATTTACAAAAGTTAAAAACTTAGACAATATATGGTCTGGTTGTGGAAGACATGACATAATAAGAAATCCAAACTGCTATAATATAAATTAGCACAATTTTAGAAAATAAATTGGTATTAACCACTAAAGTGGACAAATCAAGATGAAGCAATTCTATTCCACAGCACCAGGAGACAAAAACAATAATATTCCTCACAGCATTCCTATTGATACCAAAGTACAGTAATCAATCTGTGTGATTTGTAGCAATAGTATGAATAAAATCTTTATATGCACAAAATGGAATATTTCACACTAATCAAAAGGAATATTACTAGACATATCCACTGTATGAATATTCTAATCATGATATTGATTGAATTACTGATATTACAGATGAATCNGAAGCAATTCTATTCCACAGCACCAGGAGACAAAAACAATAATATTCCTCACAGCATTCCTATTGATACCAAAGTACAGTAATCAATCTGTGTGATTTGTAGCAATAGTATGAATAAAATCTTTATATGCACAAAATGGAATATTTCACAGTAATCAAAAGGAATATTACTAGACAAATCCACTGTATGAATATTCTAATCATGATATTGATTGAATTACTGATATTACAGATGAATCCTTTAGTAAAGTTAATTTATATAAACTTCAAAAGCAGGAAAAACTAAGCAATGTATACTTATAGAAACATGTAAAAATTACCAGTAAAAGCAAGAGAATAACAAATAGAATAGTAGTTAACTCAGGGGTTCAGAAAAAGATATGCAGCTGTTGAAGGGCACATTTGGGCCTCCTAAAACACTAGTAATATTTCATGTTAGTCTAATAATATGTGAAAGAGTACACATATTATTATTCTTTAAACTCTGTGCATATATTTTAGTAAGTATATTTCACACAAAAAAACTTTTAAATGAGTTTTTTAAACCTATGCAGTCTTGCAAATATTTACCTCATTTTTATTCACAAATTATTTATTGCCAGACTTCAAAAAAGTATTTTCTAGCAAAAGCATCAACCTCCTAATCACTGTTTTGAAAGGAGAAACATTTTCACATCGCTTAAAATAAGAATCCAAAACCTGAGGTTTTATTGAAAGCATTCCTCACCCTAAGAGATATGTCACATAGTATCTTTGAAATTATTTTTGATTTTTTTTGTGAGAACTCATTACTTCAAAGCTGAAGCTTCTCTATTCTTTACAGGATTGAGAGGGACCTAGATTTATGCTTTGTTGAAAAGGAAAGTACTGGTATTCACATTATGTTAATATCATAAATGCAAGAAATACAGAGTTAGAAAGAGAAGAAAGATGTAATTTCTTTGGTTTTTCCTCTTACCCCTCTGAAAGCCATGCCACAGTGCTCTGCTACCTACTAACTGAGTGTGCGTGTGTATGTATGTGTGTATAAGAAACTGTCCCATTTTAAAGCTGAGGCATAGTCACTGCTCTAACGCAATTAAAATGCTAACTCAGGAGTTACAGAAACAATAATTTTAATTATTTAGAAAAATAGTAAAACCAATTTATTTGAGTAGAACACTTTTGTACAAATTATTAGTAAAAGAAAACAAGAAATTTTAATTGAGCTCGTTTAAATCACTTTATTCTTAAATGTTAATGCCATAACAATATTTAAAATTATTTCTCTAATTTTTTCACCTGAAAAGCGATATTTTGAGCTGGGTCTTCAAATATCTAATTCAACTATTTTCTTTAATATTGTTAATCATATATGTGGCATTTATTCAAATGTCTGCTTATGTTCTATGCAAAGTCATAGGTAAGTTACGAAAGAAGTGGCTATGCCAACGTGCTTCTAAGTAATGCATAATAGACTAATAGAAAATTATGTAATTTTTTTCAAATGTATTCGAGAGGTATTTAAATTTTATAATAATTATTTACAAGTGTTTAAACAAAAAGAGACTAAAAAAAGTACATCTAAATGAAGGTTTTGATAAGTGTTTGCATCTCTTCTCAGAACTTTAAAACATTTATTACACACAGTGACTACTTGTAAATATTCTGATCGAGCTTGGTGAGTTCAATGGGTTGGAGCATAATTTTAAAAG
>NW_007728160.1:248257-251331 GCF_000696425.1 Galeopterus variegatus | reverse complement strand
GTACATCTAAATGAAGGTTTTGATAAGTGTTTGCATCTCTTCTCAGAACTTTAAAACATTTATTACACACAGTGGCTACTTGTAAATATTCTGATCGAGCTTGGTGAGTTCAATGGGTTGGAGCATAATTTTAAAAGAGACTTATCTTTTTAACTCTATAAACAGAACATTTTGCTTGTCACTATTTTTCATTTATATCATGAAAATGACTACAACAAAATAGCCAACTGGTATATACAACTGGTATATACAATTGGTATATACTTCTTGAACTACAAGAAGTTGGGGGAGTAGGAGCACCAGCCCTCCTGTGCAGGTGAAAATCCAAGTATAACTTTTAACTCTCCCAAAACTTGACTACTAATATAGCCTGCTGTTGGCCAGAAGCCTTTAAAATTAAGCCAATAACATGAACTGTCACAACATATATTTTGGGCATTGTTTTGTTTCACTTTTTAAAAATTTTATTTCAACATTTATTTGCATGTATTTGTGGGGTACAGTGTGTTGTTTCAATAAGTGCATATACTGTACCTTGATTCACTTAGAATAGATTGGATAGCTTTGTCTTCATTAGTCCACTGCTTTCCGTTCTCCTCCCTTACATGCCCTTCCAACCTCTGGTAACCACTATTCTCTCTGCTTCTCTACTTCTGTGAGAACCACACAGAAGTCTGCCTTCAGAACCCACAGTCTTTCTTAAGTATTATTGTGTAGGTCCCAAATAAGTCTTTTGAAATAAATTAGTTTCAGAAGAAGAAAGAAGAGCATAACTCTGAAAATTATCTATTATATAAACTATAAAATCTTCAAAAACTGGAAGCATAAATATGCAAAATAGCAGTTATCAACCAAAAAAAGAAAAATAGGAAAAGAAAATAGCAGAATGAGAAAAGATAACAGAATAAGATTGTAGAGAGATAATACAGGAAAAGATTATGACTAAAGATACAATAGAACACTAGTTAATATATGGAAAACATTTATTAAAACACTTGTCACAATGTAAGTGTGTCAGTAAACATTAGCTATTATTGTTATGGAAATGGCTTGGCAAGAAGCAACCAACACTTGGAAGGTCGGAGAGCCAGGTATTTATTACGCCAGTGGGTCCGGACAAGCTAATGCTTGAAAATCTGGACCCCAAGCTCAGGTCTCACAAAGTTTTTATAAGCAGACTCTTCCAGGGTTTTTACATTTGTTTTTCCTTTTCTTAGCATTCACTATGCTAGCATAGATAAGCGAGCTCAGTTACAGAGGCCAGAAGAACAGGGGAAGAAAGGAGAATAAAAGAGAATGAAAGTGTAAAAAGCAAACATTGTTTCAAAGACAAAATATTACTTTAGGGACAAAACAGGCTTATGAGAAAATTATTTTGGCATTTTCTCAACATTATAATTATTACAAATCACTTACCCCTAAGAAAGCAAGTTTGATCCAGACTTTGTGATCAATTTGTCAATATTTGTATTTGTTTTCAATTTGGCAGAAAGTAGATTCACAATCTTTGTCCTCTGTGACAGAAAACACCCCTTTTTTATATCTGAATCTTGAAAGCACATTTTGGTCATGACTACACTTTCAGTACGAATTTGAACTAGTCATGTAATTATTAATATATGGTGATTTTTTTTTTCTAAACTGACTTTGTCAATGATTCTCAGATTCATAGAAATGTGACCAGTTTGATTTAAAGAGGCCCTGCAAATATGTTCTTATCTTTTTCTGTTCCCTTTTGGTTCCTTATTAGTAAATGTTCTTTCTATTCATTCATTCACTTGATAAATGCTTATTGAGCACCTGTTACAGGCCAGGCATGTTGTAAGTGCTGTTTTGCGTACTATGTGTTAGGCTATAATCTAGCATTAAATATAATAGAAGAGAATACACCTGGGTTGAAAAGGAGATTCTGTGTGTAAAGGGAAATATTCACAATAATCTAAGGGGGAAAAATAGAAAAAGCTAATGAACTTAAACACATATCAAATATTTTCAATTATAAAAAATAAAATAAGGAAGAAACTAATCACATTTAACAAGAAATAAATAAACATCAATATAACCTCACAAATCTCTTTACAAATAAATGAGAAATCTGTGGAGCAACATTTACAAAGTATGTTAGCCAAAACACTTTTTGTTTAAAATATTATGACCAATAAAATTGTCACTTACAAATAAGGTTAGAAAATTTTGCTTAGATATTCAAGGTTTCAGAAAAAACACAATTCAGGTAACTCCTCTAAAAAATATGCATCCTGAATGTTTTTCAATTCATTTACTTGAGAAAGAAGTCAAAAATAGGAACTGAAGAACATGAAAGAAATTATTGTATAAAAGTAATGAAAACTAAAAAGAATTTTATGAAAATGTTCATTTTGTTTTAAATTTGAAAGTAAATGTCAATAATTATTTAATGAATTATTGTAAACAAAAAATTTAAATTTTAGTAGTAAAAAACAGATATAAGTAGACAGGAGTGGAACACAGTATTATCAATGCTAAAATATTTCTAACATACTTGTATAATATTTGTACATATTAAATGATAAGAATTTTGTTTTACTCTAATTTGACAATTAAAAAATACAAAGAAATTATTTTTGAATATTTGAATTACCAATAAAATTTCAAATAAATTATCTAACTTCCAAAATACTGGAAAAGAGCACAGAATATTATAATTCTTACAGCAAAGAGATAAAACAAGGAAATGTGAACAAAAATTAAATACAGTTCAGTAATAGGACTAAATATGAGTTATATTAATAAATATAAACAGTTTAATACCTTCCATTTAAAAAATACTTATAAAAAGAAAAAATTCACTGATAGAAAAATCAATATAAATGGACAATAAAAAAGAAATGGAAAAGACCAGCAACATATGAAGAAACATGAAATTCATAAATAATTAAAGGTTTGCCGGTTAGAATAGGAAGAAAACACTATTTTCAAATGTACTACTGAAAAATTGTGTTTTTAAAAAATATCTAATTACTTTGTGTTGTGATAGTTAATTTTATTTGTCAACTTGACTGAGCTAAGGGATACCCAAATAGTTGGTAAAATAT
>NW_007728160.1:246877-247695 GCF_000696425.1 Galeopterus variegatus | reverse complement strand
ATATATATATAATCTCCAATTGAGTATGTTTCTCTGAAGAACCCTAACACAGATGTGATGTTTTTCACATTATACAGACCTATTTCACATAGGTAACACTTTCTATACAGAAAATTACTCTATACAAAGATCAAAAATGTTTTCATGTATTAAAGGAATGAAGACTTAAGCCACATAGAAGTATGCAAATAGTTTCCAGGTGTTGATTTATGTATGCTTTTTATTATGTTTTGCATTTTATTGATAATTTCCAGATTTTAAAAATAAATGTGTTTCTTTTGTAAATTATTAATTTGTTATAAAGAATAAGAAGAAAGTTAACACATTGATTAAAGTATAGCTTTCCAAGAAACAGATGGCAAAGCTAAAGGTAATTTAACTCTCTTTAGAACTTTATGACTAACATCTTGCAGTCTATTATACAGAATTGACTTTTATCTTTAGCCCTTGATTTTCCAGATAGACGGGAGGAAAATATGCCTCTTATGTTTAAAGACATCATTAAATAGGCATATTAATTCAATTTTATTATGGCTTCAGTTCCGAAGCTTCTACTTTGAATCTTCGTTATTTTTTTCCTATTTGTTCCATTATGTTAAAAACAATCTGAATATCTTTTCTTCTTCAGACTATTATGTCATTCTAAAAGTATTATAGAATAAAATTAAAATATTGCAAATGAGTCCCAATAAAAATTTCAGTAAATTTAACACACTTAGTAACTGGAAGCTTTCATTTGCAGGTGACTTAAAGTCAAAGAAAATTACCTTAAACTAGAAAAAAAGTTAAAAAGTTATAGAAGAGGTTATATCATTAAA
>NW_007728160.1:243799-245637 GCF_000696425.1 Galeopterus variegatus | reverse complement strand
CTATGATATATTTTGGTTTGGTGAGAGGAACTCTTATTAGTAAATCACAAGCAATTAATCATCAGTTGGCCTTGTCTATCATGAATCATGAGGTTTCCACAGGTGACTCTTTTATGTGTGAGCTTATGATGTCAGAGGTAGGGTCCAGGAGGCTCGATAAGTCAGCCTCAACCTACCCAGTCCTCTTATCAGGTTCTTGACTCCTTCCTAGGAAAGAATTCAAGGACAGTGTCATAGTAGAAAGTGAGAAAAAGTTTAATATAATAGATAAAAAATACAGTTTCCATAGAGAGTGTGGCATAGTTCCAGAGACTGAGCAGGACCCCATACCAAGTTTAACACATAAGTAAGTTTAGTACAGACATTAAGTCTAACACAAAAGCAAGAAAAACATACTTCAATTCAGTACAAACTGCAGGCTGGCTCAAGAGAATGAGCAGCCACTTGCGCAAAATAAGTTAGACACAAAGTAAAATATACACACCTCAGTCAGTGAGTATGGGTTGCCTCCAGAAAAGAGAGCAACTTGAGCTGGGATTCGGCTTTTATAGTTCCTCTACATAATGAATACCCAATTAAGGGGGTGGTTCCTAGTTATGTAACATTTAGTCTTGCTCATTCTCAGTCGGTCTCTTCCTGGAGCATGTTTATTAGTCAGACCATATTACATGCAACAGGCATATTTGAGAATATTCTGTGCTCTCTATTGAGCATGCCCAGCCACTGGATTTGCATAAGCCAGCCCCCTGTGATCTCATTCTCCCAGTGTTGGAAACCTGACTTATATGAGCTTACAAACCTTTATCTCTTTTTATTAGTAGTGCTATCTCTGTTTATTTCTAGTGTTGGTGCTACAAATAGGTCTAGCTGACAACAGTAACTTTTGCCTAGGGGAGATCCCAGGGTAGGGTGCCTGAGATCTCAAGGGGTGGCTGGAAACCCGCAGGCATGTCCTGAAACCCTAGTCCAGGAAAACTGAGCACCTCCTATATCAGTTTCAAGGAAGTGCCTAACCACCAAGCAGAACAGATGCATAACGAAGTGAGTACATTTTACTCAGTATATTGCATTGAGTGAATTATAACTTTTGACACAATTTTACTTCTTTGAATGAAAAGTGGAAACTTACCTAAGTTGGTACTAGTTTAGTGATTTCTTCAGTTTAGTGTCTAAAAATCTCAAGAGATTAGGAGTGTATACATGGCTGTGCTTTTGCTAGTGCTAATCATTTTGGTTCTCATACCATTAGAGTCTGATATGGTGAAAATAATAACTTAATTGTTNCCTTTGTCAAGAAATTTAGACTATACCTCCCTCAGACAGGTAGAGGAAACCATTCGAGACTTTTTGTACTAGCTCTTCTTTCTTGGTCCAGGAGATAAATGTGGCAACATGACCTAGATGAACTTACAAACCTTAAGTTTACTACTACAGAATTATCTAGGATATTCCAGGCATTCTCTACTTCATTAACTAATACATATATTTCTCCCTTCCTCTCCTCACCTAAGGACATAGGTTATTAAAAATAAGGACTAATCACATCTTCTATGATATATTTTGGTTTGGTGAGAGGAACTCTTATTAGTAAATCACAAGCAATTAATCACCAGTTGGCCTTGTCTATCATGAATCATGAGGTTTCCACAGGTGACTCTTTTATGTGTGAGCTTATGATGTCAGAGGTAGGGTCCAGGAGGCTTGATAAGTCAGCCTCAACCTACCCAGTCCTCTTATCAGGTTCTTGACTCCTTCCCAGGAAAGAATTCAAGGACATTGTCATAGTAGAAAGTGAGAAAAAGTTTAATATAATAGATAAAAAATACAGTTTCCATAGA
>NW_007728160.1:181441-243490 GCF_000696425.1 Galeopterus variegatus | reverse complement strand
ACTGGATTTGCATAAGCCAGCCCCCTGTGGTCTCATTCTCCCAGTGTTGGAAACCTGACTTATATGAGCTTACAAACCTTTATCTCTTTTTATTAGTAGTGCTATCTCTGTTTATTTCTAGTGTTGGTGCTACAAATAGGTCTAGCTGACAACAGTAACTTTTGCCTAGGGGAGATCCCAGGGTAGGGTGCCTGAGATCTCAAGGGGTGGCTGGAAACCCGCAGGCATGTCCTGAAACCCTAGTCCAGGAAAACTGAGCACCTCCTATATCAGTTTCAAGGAAGTGCCTAACCACCAAGCAGAACAGATGCATAACGAAGTGAGTACATTTTACTCAGTATATTGCATTGAGTGAATTATAACTTTTGACACAATTTTACTTCTTTGAATGAAAAGTGGAAACTTACCTAAGTTGGTACTAGTTTAGTGATTTCTTCAGTTTAGTGTCTAAAAATCTCAAGAGATTAGGAGTGTATACATGGCTGTGCTTTTGCTAGTGGTGGAAACTTACCTAAGTTGGTACTAGTTTAGTGATTTCTTCAGTTTAGTGTCTAAAAATCTGAAGAGATTAGGAGTGTATTCATGGCTGTGCTTTTGCTAGTGCTTTACCTCCTAATCATTTTGGTTCTCATACCATTAGAGTCTGATATGGTGAAAATAATAACTTAATTGTTAATTTCTACCATTCAAACAGAAAGTAATAGCATAAAACAATATTGGAAGGGTGGATTCACTGATGACATCCTTGTGTACTCTTATAGACAGCCTAACATGGCCCCCCTCCAAAAGACCAACTTTTACCACTGATTGTCCATCTTGAGGCCTTAGCAACCTATCCATTGGAGTAGAAAGCCCCCTTTATAATTTCTTCAGAGTTGGATAATTTACATTATTAGTTATTTAGGAATTGGTGAACTTAAGAAAAATAGAATCGCTGTGACTCCTAGAGCATTTATTTCCACTATGTTTCTTGAGTCAAATAGATCACTGGATGAACATAATTTGATACACCTCATGAAAAAGCTATGCAGGAAAATATATGCATCAAAATTCTCAGGTCTGAAACAAATAAATATAGGCAAGAAAATTGGAGAAAATCAATCTTCTAATCATAAGCAGTTTTTCCATTATTACCTATATAGTCAGTATATTTAAAACACATACAGAAGTCTTTCTGATTGTATCAAAGTAAGACAAAAAGCATTTTCTGATAAGGACATTAGGTGAAGCATATTTTCCTAAGATGGAGCTCTAAAATAGTTTAGTTCATATTAGCACTGTTGCTTTACACACCACTGTTTCCATTAAGCTACTGGCATTTTAGAATCATTGATTAAACACTCATGGAGCATTGAACAATTAGGAGATACACAACTCTGATATGGATATATTTAATTGCTTTTGGAAATACATAATTAAAAATAAGTATTCATTTAAAAATATATCATCAAAAAAATTAATGAACATATTCTAGAACCAGAACTAAATAAATAATTGATGCTGAAAATTCAAGAGAAACAAACAGGAAAAGTTAAAGTTCCTCATCTTGCTGAAATCTTTGTCACTACCTGCCAGAAACAAAAGTATGAAAGCTTTGATGAGTCCAGTTAGTGCAATGCATGGATCAAAGTGTCAGACTGGTAGGATCAAAGGGAACAAAATGAAGTGGTAATGTTGTGCACCAGATTTGAAACTGTGGCAATGATGAGAGGTTCTTGCAGGATGGAACAGGGAAGCTTTGATTAGTGCACCTTGTTTGTACTGTGAAGGCATCAAAGTGGCAAATGTGCCTGGATCAAATGGGGCAGAATGCAATGGGTAATGGAGCACTCAGTGCTCACTAGAATTTAAAGAGGGATGCTGATGATGTGGTGGAGGCCAATGCACATATCCCCATCTGGCAGCTGGGAAGAAGAAAAGAAAAGAGAGGGGGGAAAGCGGGAATAATTTTAATTGCTTGAAAACTTGCTGATTATGACACCACCAAAGGATAATATAGCATTTGCAATTATTGCATGGGATGTGAAAACTAAAAATCATTTTTTAAAAGTAGGAATATTACCACCTATTTGCTGTTTATTGTGTTTTATGTTTTCCCTGTTTATCCTAAATAGTTCTAATCAGGTTTATTAATTCATAAAGTAGATTACCTCTGAACCCGAATATATATAAATCTATAGATGTTAGGGCTGGCAATTTTTTTGTTTGTATTATCCCTTTGGAGCCCACTGCATAAATAGGATTCATTTGACAGTTAATTTTCAGTTACTGTGCTTGCGGGAATTTTGCATTCCCTGGGAATATTCCCTGGGATTAAATTACACTTGAAAGTTAAGTTTAAGACATCTGTCTAATTCATTTGATTCATTTTTTTTCCTTCATTCAGGAGTTACTGTGCTTGTAAATAACAAACAAGTATATTATTGAAATATTGAAACCTCTAGATATATTATTGAAATAATAAAACATAGCATAGTGATAATGTTTCACATAAAAATACAGAAAGGTATTTCATTGTTTTAACATTAAAATAAATTTAAATATCATAGGTATCATTGTTGTGATTGCTACTAATAGCTACAGTTTGCAACTCCTATGTCCTAGGATGTGTGCTAGTTAGTTTATATTTATTCTCTCTCTTTCTTACAACAGCCCTTCAAGTGGGTATTGCCACAATGGGATAAGATTTTCTGGTGACTTGGAGAATAAATAAATGGGTTTTGCAAATGGAAGAAAAATTAATAATTATGATCAAGAGAGCAGAGTTGTATTGCTTGCTTACAATTCTTCCTCTGTCTCTCTTCCACAGCCTTTGATATGGCTGCCTCTCTGCTGGAGGAGTAAATTAAGCTGCTCATTGAATTTGAACTTGCCCCTGTGACTTGTTTTAGCAAAAAGAATATTAGTAGATCTTCCTCTGTCTCTCTTCCACAGCCTTTGATATGGCTGCCTCTCTGCTGGAGGAGTAAATTAGGCTGCTCATTGAATTTGAACTTGCCCCTGTGACTTGTTTTAGCAAAAAGAATATTAGTAGACGTGACCAAAGTAGAGACATTAAATGTACTCATATTGTTTGGCTTTGTGACCAAAGTAGAGACATTAAATGTACTCATATTGTTTGGCTTTCATTCTTGCCTTTTTGCCATCAACTTTGAGAAGAATATGCTCCAGGTAGCCACTGCTCCAAGAAAATGATCAGCTCAGTGGAGCAGATAGGCATCTAGTACAAAGCCTTCAGCCAAACCCAGCTGATCCTTAACTGAGTCCCGCAGAGCCATGATCTCTCCAATGAATGAAGAATATGCTCCAGGTAGCCACTGCTCCAAGAAAATGATCAGCTCAGTGGAGCAGATAGGAATCTAGTACAAAGCCTTCAGCCAAACCCAGCTGATCCTTAACTGAGTCCCGCAGAGCCATGATCTCTCCAATGAAGAAGAAGCAATACAAATTTGGCATTAGTTATTATGCAGCATTGTTTCAGCCACAGCTCTCCAACACAGCATTATGCCTACCTGTATGCACACATACTCCAGTCCTAACAAAATAGGCACAATTCTTTAACTGAATGCATTTATCTCTTTAAGTCCAGATTGTAGTTACCTAGGTACTATTATTCCTCCATTATTATTCTGTTTTCCTATTTTCCCTAAAGGAACTTTGCATGGGTTACTAAATTTCAAATCTCTGTAGAGTGTATTTAGTAATTTGTTCTCACAAGAGCAACAGGGGGTGGAGAAACCTGCTGCTTTTACCTCTTGAACATTGATACTCACAGAGTGATGCTGATTATACATCTGTTCTCCCAGGTCTTTGAAAAATTTGTCATTTTAAAAACTTATGTTTTGCTTTTTCCATTATTATTTCACATCACTTTTTGATGGCCAGTTTGTGCTTTATAACAAAACAATCAAATAATTGGGTCTCAAAAATTACTTATGTTTTCATTTTTATTTTTAATCATTGAATGTATGGCATCCACATGTGGGTAGATGAACAAAGAGGCAGATTTATGTTTTAAATGTGTTATTGATGTACTTCTGAAAATGGGAGAAACTTCTACTTAAGACGAAGTTGTAGGGTTATATTGCAACAAATCTTCAGCAATTAAAACTGATTTTGGAAAAAATATGGAGGAAACTGTAAAAGAAAAAGATGTACTCAAAAATTAGCCGATTTGAATAAAAGTTAGAGATCTTAGGTATATACACATTAAAGCATAAATTCATATAGTGGTAAATATATGAGTCATCAGAGAACAAAAACTGTTCATTCTTGAAGATGTTTTAACCTTAATAAGACCATCTGTTATAAGGTAAGTGAATTAATGTGTTCTTTTTTAAATTATAAAATTCAAATGCCTGGGCTAAAATTTAAACTGCATTATAATTAACTCATGAGAACAAATAGTTTTAATAAAGGTGATGATACATACTTTAACAAAAAGTAACAACATGAACATAAATAATAATTTGATTGATAAATGTATTAGTGCAAATTATCCATCTCCTCTAAATATGTGGAATGGTACCTGACTCACACACATAACTATGCCAAAAAAGCTTTTGTAAGACCTAACCACGCAATAAAGATAAGCATTATTAGTTAACTCTTTCAAGTAAAAAAATGTGTAGTCCGTAATATCAGAGTATAACATTTATTAATGTAATCAGTTAATATTATATTAATTGTTCTGAAGAGTGGTAGGCATTTTGCTAGTAAAAAGGTAGCTCATTTTATATGTCTGCATATAGCATAAGTGAAATTATATTCTCCAAACCTAGATGAATGAAGTAACATTTAAGATCATATACTAGAATTATTTGTAATTCTAATTATAAATAATTTATAATAATTTATTATTCCCATTTCATGAGATCACAGTTATGTTTAGAGTAAATGTTTGAATTTTTAAATTTCTTTCTTACTAACTAGTTGAAAATCAATATGCAGCCCATCCTCAACATTAGAAGGTTAGTTCATTATTTAAATTGATAAAATTTACCACAAGAATTATAAATCAAATATGTTCATCAGATTCCAATACATTAGATTTATCCTTAAGTATCATAACAAGAAATTTTAGAGTATAATCTTAAAGGCTGTTACTCCTTCCTATTTATTTTCTTGCCTATGCCAGAGTATTTAGAGATGTATCAATAAATAATTATCTTACGTACATATTTATTTATGCTTTAGCTATGACTTCAAATGCAAATATTTCCAATAAAGTATACTTTAAAACTCATATGTAACACTTAAATAGTAAAGTTTTAATGGAACTAAAATATTTATGGCTATACTTATAGTGTTTTATGTTTATGTTAGAAAAACATAACCTTTTGATGTCAAAAAAATTGTTTAACATGATTCATGGTAAGTTAAGGCATGAATCCAGAAAACAAACCTTTTAATTTCTTATTTACATTCCTGTTATTTCTCAGCATATGTAGGGAATTTTTAAATTGCTATATTTAATTTATTTAAGAAGGCTAATATTCTGTTTTCTGAAATCAATGAAATAAATTTATTTTCTAAATATGTTGTTATAGTTGGTTTAGGTAAAACTACTAAGATAAAAATGTCATAAAATAACATAGAAAGTTGATATTTATATATTATTAGAAAAAAATTATTTTAATAGCAGTTTTAGACACCCATTTCTTCATTCATTCATTCATTCTTTCATTTATTCCCCTCTTATCAATTTCTTAGTGCCTATAATGAGACGCACAGTTGTGCAATTAAAAGAACACTTATACAAGGTCAAGCATATGCTTGCAATTTGAATCTCAGTTTGATCATCTGTAAAAATGGGAAATATGAAAGCTCACCTTTAGCTTTAGAGATGAGATGAGTTATATCAAAGGGTTTAGCAGAGTGCACGGCATATGGTAGGTATCTGACGGAATTTAGTAACTCAGTCATTATTACTTGTCTGTGCAAAGTCCCTTTATTGTTTCTGGCCTAGTAAGCTTGATTTTACATACATACTATGTGTAGAAAATGGCTTATTGCTGGTAGCCCAGATTCCTCTGGTAATATAATTAAAGTCATAGGCACTGGACTTGATTTAACTAGTTATAGGAACCACATTAAAGAAACTAGTATTCAATTCAGAAAAAGCAGCATTTGCCTTTGAAGCTGTTAACATGCTTAGATATTCTAGGGCAGCTTGTCTCCAACTATCAAATAAGTGCTGGAATTTATGAGGTTTTGGTTTGGAGAGTGTGGGCGCTCACACCACTTCCTCAGCATAAGACTAATACAACTCTAGATAGGAAAAAATAAAGCTTCCTCCATACATTCAGTTGGCTGTCTCTGATGGTGCTTCAATTCAACAAACACACCATTAGGAATTTTACCTTGAGCATTACCTACAGCCTTGATACTTAAATTATAGTACTTACAGGTTTGAAATTAGCTTTTCCTTCCTTTATGTGTGATTACAAATATAAACCTGGAAGCCACAACACTAAAAGGAAGAAATTAAATCTAGTCTTCATCTGCTTTGAAAATCAAGATGAAAATATTTTAGAGAGCAGAGAGCTTTCTTTTTTTATTAGTCTTTCAAAACTGAGCAGTATCTATATTTATGAAATGATTTTCATTATATCTCTTTAAAGGATCATTACAGCATTTTATGCCTATGTGGGTTCAATCACCTGACCAGGGTAATCATTTTATTTTATGTCTGCTATAGTTTTTCAGTATAGCCAGGTTCTGGTATTATTTGTAGAAAGGTAGTGTGTTAGAATGAATATCAAACTATAGCTTTTACAGGATCAATTTTCTTTATAATTGCTACTGGCATTAACAGTCATCTCTGACACTGCTCCTAGAAAACTGGCTGATGTATTGGTATGCAGAATAATCAAAAGAGCTACTGGAGATAATGACATTTCGTTATAGGGAATTGTTCAAGAAAGATTTCCCATTTAGCAAGATGACTACCACATAGGGTTAGAAAGTTTAGAAAGGGTTTCCCTTCCCTTTCGGCCTAAGGCAAAACTGTAAGTTCAAATGGGCTTTGTCCCTTGTAAAATGTTCGCTTTCTTCAGCAATCCTAAGTTTAATAAGCATAACAAGAATGTTCGCTTTCTTCAGCAATCCTAAGTTTAATAAGCATAACAAGAAGAAGTGGATTCTATTTGTGAAACAGCAGGTCAGCATTTGCTCATGTTCTTACTGTTCTTGATAAAAATCAGATTTTTTGTGTACGACAGTTAAAAAGAAGTGGATTCTATTTGTGAAACAGCAGGTCAGCATTTGCTCATGTTCTTACTGTTCTTGAAAAAAATGAGATTTTTTGTATACGACAGTTAAAGTATTTTCTTTTACCAAGCATGTTAGTCGGTGTTTTACAAGGCTGATGGCAAGTATCAGCATTAGAATTTTCTTTTTCGCACGCACTGTCCTCAATTCCTTCACACATTCATGTGAGCGTAATGTGACAGTATAAATAAATTCACATTTCTTTTTCTTTTACTCTACTGCATGAACTTAAATGACTCCTGGCTTTATCTTTTTCTCACATCACTGGCATTTTTTTTGTAGGCATTTTATTTGGTTTCTCAGTCTAATTTGATGTAGGAATATGTCAAGAAAAAATTACACAAACAGCAAAAACACCAAAAATTCCCCAAGCCCAATACTGGTTAGCATTCCTTCTAATCACTTCCCGATAGAAACTTGTTCCCTTCATCTTTTCTTTCCTGTGCTATTGGTTATCAATTATCTGGGCTAACTTCAATACCCATGCTATTTTATCTCTCTTCACATCTTCCAAAATTTGAATCAGGTTTTATGATGGTAAAACTGATGATGATTTGAGTGAAGAGAGGAAAGTAACACTGTGCTATAGCTCAATGATATTGTTAGTTTGGGCCCAACTCCTGATTTTTTTTGTTGTTGTTGGTTTTTGTTGTTTTTTTTTCCTGCAGACACATACATACACACATAATCACACTGAAGATCCCAGCTTGTCTTCCAGAACAGTGCTATCCACTAGAAATATAATACAAGACATAAATGCAAACCACATATCTAATTTTAAAATTTCTGGTAGCCATATTAAAAACAAACAAAAAAAGAACCAGGTAAAATTAATTTTAAAGACATATTTATACCAATAGATTCAAAAGATTATTTTAACCTCTATTCAATATATAAATATTAATGTGATATCTTTACAGTATTTTTTTCCATATTGAGTCTTCAGAATCTGGTATGTATTTTACACTTTAATTATTGCTGGGGCATACATGTGGGAAGAGCATATTTGGCAGAGGATGTCTGGTGACCAGCCACCCTTGACCCTGCTCATTTTCTGAGTACAGTTGTCTAGCATAACCATAAATTATATAAACCACTCACTACTACCCTATAAATTATTTTTCTTGTTTTTTAGTTTTATTTACAGGTGTTTTGCCACAAGGAACCCTGATTAATATGAACTTTTATTTCTTTTATGGGCTCCTTTTCTTCTGCATACATTTAAACCATTCTTAATAAGCAACACCATTTAGTTTGTTTTAAATAAATTGCAATCAGCTATGCTTATCAAATTAACAGCCTAATTAACAGGTTATATTGCTGTAAGTTTAATATATGGATTGAACTAAAATGGAAGGCTTTGTTCTTAACCTTTAGTTTGTTACTTTTCATTTCCTGCCTAAGCAAATTTCTTTTGATACTACCACATATATATCGATCTTTTCTAATCTCTTTTTTTCTTTTATAATTTGACTTAACTTTGTATGAGCGTGATGACCAAAAGGCACAATTAATCTCTCTTTTCTAAGACATTCATTACACAATAGTGGACATGAACTTGCAAAATAGACAGAAATTTCTGGAGACACCCTGTTTAAAATTCTCTAAAGCCAATTTTACCTTGCCCACCACATATTCTATGATAATTTCCAAGTTTCTTAAATTTAGTTGTGAGCCTTTTCAAAACTGGACTTCATGTATTTTTGTTGTAATCTTTGTTATTTCTTACTTTTATTTGCTTTTGGTTTAGTTTGCTGTTCTTTTTTTTATTTTCTTAAGGGGGAAGTTAACATTACAGATTTCAGATTTTTCTTATTTTTAATATAGGTGTTTACAAGTATAAATTTCCCTGTAAGCAGTGCATGAGCCCTGCAACCTATAAATTTTGATACGTTGTGCTTTGATTTTTATCTCAAAGTACTCTAACTTCCCTGCGATTTTTCTTTTTACCCATTGTTTATTTAGGAGAGTCTCATTTAATTTTCACACATTGATGAATTTTCTAAATTTCATTCTGTTATAGTGGTCAGAGAACATATTTTCTATGATCTTAGTCTTTTTAAATATATTAAGATTTGTTTTTTGGCCAAAAATTAAAAAAAATAAATAAAAATAAAAAATAGAGACATGAGGCAATAGCAACAAGAAAAAGATTATTAAAAAAAAGACCAAAAGAAGTTAAGATAATCATGTAAGCAAGCTTGAATTAAATAAAAATAAAAAATAGAGACATGAGGCAATAGCAACAAGAAAAAGATTATTAAAAAAAGACCAAAAGAAGTTAAGATAATCATGTAAGCAAGCTTGAAAACATATTTTCTCATTATTGAGGTAATTCATGGTCATTAAAGATAGTTTTATAAATATAGAAAAAATTGCCACATAGAAATTATCAATAAATACAAAAACCACATTTAGTATGTTTTCTTCAGATTCACCAAGTGTAGGCTACTGTTATGTATTCATGTTATTACATATTATTACAGTCTACATAAACACTGTTAATGACTACGTGATATCCCATTGAATGAATTATTGTCATTTACTCAGCACCCCCCTATCAAAAAAACAATTAGACGTAGTCTAATTTTTTCACTTTTGGTAAAAGTCATTGGCATAGACATTAGTAGGTATACAGTCTTTTCCATAGTTAGAACTATTTTTTTCATATATAAGATTCTTCGAACTGTGATTACTTGGCTTGAAATTATGAATACTTTAAAGACTCTTGATGCCTAGTACCAAAATGATTTCTAAAAGGATTACACCAATTTAATTTATCATTAATAATCTGTAACAGACCAAGTTTTGCTACACAATTGCCCATCTTCGCATTGTTATTTTAAAGTATTTTTCTAATTGTAACATCAATATATGGTTATACATGTCTTTAGATTTAATAAACATAGTTTTGTCTATCTTAAGAAGAATTTAATGAAGTCCTATAAATACAAGTTTTAGATAATGATGACCCTTCGTTCAGCATCCTAAGTTTTGTGCAACAGAGGGCACCAGTCACCAACTTTGTATTTTGTTTATATCATCTTTGACAGGAAACAATAAGCCCCAATTTGCATATTTGTCATAAATTTGGTATTTAGGCCTTTTCAACTTGAAAATCTAATATCCTTGTTGAAAATGTTTCTCTTTATATGTAGGGGTATGTTTTTGTCTAATGTAAATGACCCATTTATCTTTAAAACTATTGTGTGCTGCTACCTTTTGTTTACATGAATGGATAAGTTCTAAGGGTGCATCACCTAGAAGCAGTTATTTGAATAAAGAATAACAACCAATCATTATATGTAGGGCCTTTGGTCTTAATGCTATTTTCCAGAATAAAGAGAATCACACAGTATCTCCTAGATTTAGATGTGTTTTTAAAACAGTGTTTCAACAAATGTTCATTTATATGCTGACAAGTGATTGACAGAGATGGTCAGGAGACCCTAATATGTTTATTTGTATTTTTAATTTCTAGACTTTGTTGACAGTTCTCTCTGTACTCTTAGTGCCCTTAAAGCAAACAAAAAAACAAAAATGCTGTTTAATATTCTAATAAGAGGCTCCTCTGGTGGGACAAAAATCTCCTTCCCTGACTGAAATCCCTTAATTCATTAAAATTTTAGTCATTTTGAGGGCATGTTGTCCATTATTCACACATGAATGAATTCTGATAATTTTTCCAAGAACATTGACCTAAAGATCTTTAAAACACATGATTTCAAAAAGGTAAATTATTTGTTATTATTCCCCTTGTTTTTCATTATATAAAATCATGCATGGGAAGAACTTAAACATGCTTGATTTAAAAAATAGAGACCATTTTAGCGATATAAAGATAAATTACACCTGATTGTAAAGAGTAAATGATGTCAAAATATCCATTCCTTATAGGAGTTATGTGTATTTCAACATTACCACATGCAACATTTTTAATTCTGATCAAATTTTATGAAATACATTGATTTTAATGTCATTTCAAGAACTAGACTCTATGAGGTGGTATTGCTGGGCAGTAATGTCATTGCATTAACCAAATGCAGTCACCAGGTATTGACATTCTGACTGAAAGTAGCACTTTTTATGGCAGTACTTTTAAAACTCATGAAAAACAAGAACCTGAGTTCATTTAGCTGAGGAATGTGCTGTAGCAGAATGAGAGGAAAATAAATCCCATTTCACTCTTGGACTTCTGAACCCATTATGACACAAAATAATTGTATTTCTTGAAACAAAGTCATTTCAGTTTTATCCACTATGTATAAAACAAAGTTTACTGCTTTTTAGCATTTTGTCATAATGTTAACTTATAGAGTTGACCTTGAAATTGCAGAAATACAAAAACTATAAATATAAAAATGCAGCTTTTTAGGAATTTTTTAATTGAGGACTTATACTGATATTACTTTTTCTATACATATGTACATGTGTGTATAAAAATACACATGTATATATTTGTGAGGGTACTTCAAAAAGTTTATAGAAAGATTTGTATTATCTTTTACTTCTGTTTTTCCACAAACTTTTTAAAGTACCCTTGCATATTACTAGAAAACCATGAGTAACACCACAGGATTCAGAATCATATTTTTATTTTAAAAATATAAAAAGATTATTTCAGTAAATTAAAAACAAATAATAATGTATTATCTTCCAGCATAAGACACAGAGGCCTTAAATCAAAGCTTCATAGGCCAATGTTTGTTTCTCCTATGTTTTCCAATTAAGCTCTGTTAAAGCCAGTTCACTTATTGCAAAAATATTTTTTGACCAATTGAAAGTAGTTGGTGCTGGGGATACAACAGTGAACAAATACAGACTCTTCTTTTTCTAGTAATTATTACTAGAAAAAGTGCCAAACACTCTTTTTAAATAAATCATCACTAAAATAATAACATGTTTACAGACAGAATTAATACTGGGATATAACCAGTTGATGTAAAAGTATAAAAGAGACGAGAATGACCTATACTTACCCTAAGGAATCACTCCTATCCTGAAATATAAGTAACATATAGGTGTTAACTAGATGAATGGGATGAGGAACGGAGTAAGGATAGCACGTGCAAAGAGCCTTTGGAGAGCCAGGTGAGATGGCATACCAATGCCACAGTTGAGAGCACTGGGATATACAGCTGGAGAGAAAGTGAGGGACTAGCCTATGCAATGGCATATGGACTATGTTAAAGACTACATATTTTATCCAAAGAGCAATGGGAAGCTATCAAAAGTTGTTTTTGTTTTTGTTTTCTATAGTGGAGTTTGACATGGTAAATTTGAATTTTGAAATCATCATTTTGGCTACAGTATAGAAAAGTACAAGGAGCTGGTTAAGAGGGGACCATCATTCCCTTGCCTTTTATGAGTTTGTCTATTTATCATCTGCATGCCTGTTCTCTTAGAACATTTCCTTTCAGGCTTCCAGTGCTTAAAATGGCACATTGACACAATATTTATCTTTGTATGTTCTTTTTATGGTAGACATGAGGACAGCATATAAGAATCTATTATTTTACTGCAAGATGTAAGGGTGGTGTTGGCGCTTTGAAAATGATGCCCCCAAATATGGCACTTTGACATGCTGATCTAAAGAAGCAGCCTCAAACTCTCTCTGGCCTCTCCTCCCCCACCATCTCTCAATCCTCTGTCTCTCTCAAAGCACAGCTGTTCTCTAACACTGTCTGTCTTACCTAGAAACCAAACCCACCAAAGAAGAAGAAAATTGCATTCAATCCGTCTCCTGAAAGCTAATTAACCAGAGAAAATTAAAGCTCATATCACAGAGGAAGAGACTGAAAATCAAACACCACACCTAAAGCCCAGATGAAGTTTATTCCAAACTGTTTGTTCTCTCATCCCATTCAATTCCCAAAGACAATTATTTACTTTCCATTTTCTAAGGATTTTATTTATTCATTACTCCTAAAAATTATTTGCTCCTATACCCCCCATCTCTTCTTCTCCTGTGGAGAAGGGTATATAAGCATCTGGACCTCACTGGGTTTCTGGGTAATCGTTCTACAATTCCCTCAAGTTATGCACACTGAAATAAATTTGTATGCCTTTTTCTCCTAGTAATTTGCCTTTTGTCAGGTCATTTTTAGTAAAACTTAAAAGGGTGAAGGAGGAAGCTTTTCCTTTTCACCCCTCCAGTAGAAAGACATACTGTGTACATTTTCTGGAGTTCATGGGTGGATGTTATTTATTTTAAGTTGTCTATAGATGCCAAACCTATCATAAGTATATAAGGTTACCAGATGCTTAAGTGTACATTTCAAACTTAAAGTTTAGATCATATTTACAGGTTTTATTGTATATCGTATTTATGTATTACAATATGGCTTGTATGACAAATGGATTATTATGTTGAGAAACTGCAAAAACTAAACTTTCTGAAATGTTTATCAAAATATCTTCATTGCACTGGGCTTGTGTCACTGCATTGTTTGTCCCCTCCCCCAGTACTGGAATTTCCATTTTGCTAAGTAAGAATGTTTTTGCCCATTTTACATTCTTCCAGTGATTCCAAGACCAAAATTACTGAGGAGAAGATACTATACTGTCAAATGCTTATTAACTGTATCTTCCCAAATATCATCAAGGGAAAAAAAAAATACTCTACCTTTTTCTCTAAAAAATAAAATAAAATTTTGTCAATGCATTCTCCTTGATAACTGAATTACGTGTGTGTGCATGCACATGTCTTGTCTAACCATATTTCAAGTTTGTTAGAAAGTTAATATTCATTAACATATGCATGAATATATATATAATTATTAAAGATAACTGAAACTAAAAGGAGACTGAAAATAATCTGTTTATATTCCATTTCAAAGAACAATACAAATAATTCTGTTCAAAAGCCAGTTAAATAGTTTGGTATAGAGCAGTTGGTGAGGTGGGAAGAAGACTAGGGGTGAATGTAAAAGAACAGAAGAAAAAAATTTTTCATGGAAAGGGATTATATTATTTAATTGTATGGCAAGTCATAGGAATAAGAGAGGGAGAGAAAGACAGAGAGAACGTCTGAAGGAGAGAAAGAGAAAGTAAAAAGAGATCATTTTATTCAATGTTTCTGTATTAGAAAGTAGACATTTAATCTGTTCATGAGAGTGGACATTTGGTCCTTTCAGATAACTCAAGAAGAAAATGAAATCATTTCTACTGCTCTCTAAGAGGGTGGACCATCCATTGTGTTTCAAAAGACAAAAACGCTCTTCTGAGAAGGATAAAGAGTTCTTTTGTTGTGAAGGACTGGGGCTCATTCTTTCATTCAGAACCACTTTATTGTGGCAGGCTATGTCTTAGGTTTTGGATATGAAAAGAGCTAAAATAGACAACATGCTTTTATGAAACTTAGAGAATACTAACCACAGAAATATGAATACAATTGTAACTGGTAAGTTCCATAAAAAGAAGTTATTTACATTGCAAATAAAATGAGAAATCTTTCTTTTATAAGGAAGTTAGAAAAAGTGTTCAGGAAGAAGTACAGATTGAACTGAAATGAAAGGTGAGAGAGGTCAGATCACTCAAATATAAGTAACAGTGTATACGAGTGTCCTTGGGCAGGAGAAGAATGATAAACACACAGACCAAGAGGTGGTTAGTGTCACTGGACCTGAAATAAAGTCTGTGTCAAATGTGATCAGATAAGAGGAAGTTAGGGAGGGAGAAGAAATTTCATCTAAGCATTACAGTGGCTTACCAGCTATTTTATCATCTCTTTCAAATGGGTAAACAGGCTTTATGTATGGATGAATATATTTAAAGGAAAACTCTTGAGTGAGGACAAAGAGAAGGAACTGTACTAGGGAACAAAAGAGAGTGGAATTGAGCCCCCTATTTAGGAGGTCTTCCATGCAGAGTGCCAGAGCCAGTGGTTTTGAAGAAGCATTTCAATTGGCTTGCCTATAACTCACACACAGACCCCAGCACAGCAGTCCTCACACAACTTATAATGGCAGTTTGTTCATTGGGGCATTAAAAAAATACATTTATATTCACACACAAAGACATGTGCTATACAAAATGTCTTGAAAAAGTTCATGGAAAACGCATATTATGAAAAAAACTATGTATAGATTTCAGATATTTTTGTACCAGAATATACTCATACTGACTTGTTATGTCTAGTTTGCAGCACTAAGAAGGATAAGACATCAGTTTGAAAAGGGCTCCTAGCACAGCAACATCAATTCTGCTAAGATTGAAGGAAGAACAAACATCAAATTGATGGTGAATTTGCACTAGAAAAATGATGAAATAGTTGATGCTTCACTAAGAGTTTATGGGGATAATGCCCCACCTACAAAAAAAAAAAAAAATCAGCAGTTTGCAAATGGATGAGTAGTTTTAAGAATGAATGAGACAGATGTTGAAGATAAAGCCCTCAGTGGCAGACCATCCACATCAATTTGTGAAAAAAAAAAAAATCTTGTTCATGCCCTAATTGAAAAGGACTGACGATTAACAGCAGAAACAGTAGCCAACACCATAGACATATCAATTGGCTCACTTTCACAATTCTGACTATAAAATTAATGTTGATCAAACTTTCCACTTGATGGGTGTCAAAACTGTTGTGTCTATATCAGCTACAGTCAAGGGCAGAGATTTCAATGGAAATTCTAAACAAGTGGGTCAATATCCTGAAACATTTCTTCAAGAAATTGTAACAGGAGATGAAACATGACTTTACTATTATGACCCTGAAGACAAAGCAGAATCAAAGCAATGGCTACCAAGAGGATGAAATGGTACAGTCAAAGTACACTGGTCAAGAGAAAGGGTCACAGCAATAGTTTTTTGGGATGCTCAAGGCATTTTGCTTGTTGACTTTCTGGAGGGCCAAAGAACAATAAAATCTACTTATTATGAGAGTTTTTTTTCAGAAAGTTAGCCAAAGCTTTAGCAGATAAATGCCCAGAAAAGCTTTATCACAGAGTCCTACTCCACCAGCACAATGTTCCTACTCATTCCTCTCATAAAACAATAGAAATTTTGTTAGAGTTTTGATGAGAATTCATTAGCCATCTATCTCATTGTCCTGATATGGCTTTGAGGGGAAAATAGGATAATTTAGTCAGGCTCCCTCAGCTCAGGTCTGTTTGGGGTGTGGAGCAGCACATTCTCATTTCTTTGTAAACAAGTTGTGCGTGGGTGGAGTTACTGCGCATGTACACCAATGTATCTTTTTAGTTAATTGCTATTGTGTGTTTTTCAGTTAGTTAGCAGAGCTGGCCCCCCACAGAGCTCCTGTCTAAATACAGAGCATGTTTACTCTGCTGGAAGCCGCTGAGTTTCAGTTTTCCTTTGGACTTTGCTGGTAGCAGTTGAGTTTCTGAGTTTCTCCTTTGTATTGCCTACCTCCTAGACGTGTGTGTGCTGAATAAAGACTATTCCTTCTTTTCGTGTGTGTGCTGAATAAAGACTATTCCTTCTTCAACCAAGGCTCCAAGGACCTTTTTGCTGGTTACCTAGCTCATAGACCTGCGTGTGAAGGGTTTGTGAATGGTTTCGAGGGGTCTGTGAGCTCCAGACCCTAGCTCTAGCTCTACAGGCTTTTTCTGACTTCTTTTTATTTCCTAATCTTAAAAAATAATTAAAGGGCACCTATTTTTCTTATTCAGTTAATAATGTAAAAAAATACTGTATTGACATTGCTAAAACTTTAGGACCCTTAGTTCTTTAGGGATGGACTAAACGGCTGGTATCATCACTTACAAAACTGTCTTGCATTGATGAAGCTTATGTTGAGAAACAATGTTAATATATTTTATTTTTATCTTCAATTTGATCTTTTCATGAACTTTTTGAAGTCTCCCTTGTGTGTATGTATGTGTATATTTAAAATAACACATCTTTGGCCTTCATGTTCTAGCATTCTATATCATTGGATCACCTGTGAGGAAACTTTTCCCTCTACCCCCAAGTTATTCATTATTATTAACATGGCGTAGGAAGAAGCTCTTATGTCTGGAATTTGAAGTTAAACTAAAGCATTATCAAGCCCAAATTAAAGACAGTGGGTAGTGACCATTTTGTTAGCTACTAGAGGTCTGAAGATATATCACGATATCTGACAATTTGGGGCATTACAAAGGATAGTATTCATAGAGTGATGGGAGATGAAGCCAGGAGCAGAAGGAAGAGGAGTGAAAAAAAGTTGAGAAAGTGAAAGCAAAGTTTTGTTTTATTCATAACAGACTTCAGAGCAAGAAAAATTGTAAGACCAAAAGAAAGGAAATTATTTTTTCCTGAAAAGATGGGGTACTGAATTTTAAGAAAACAAGTAATGACAAGGAAAAAAAATGAAGAATACAGAGATAGATGCAAGTAATGTCAGAATTTTTTCAGGCAGGGATGTGATTCATGGTATGCAAGTAGAGTGATTTACCTCTGGAAAGAGAATGAATAGCTATTCCTTTGAGGCAGAAAAGAATCCAGTAAGACCAGCTGAAAACTAACAAATAAGCAAAAAACTGAAACAGTTATTATTTTCCTTCTGAACAACATAAACCTACCTTATTCTAAAATTCAATTTTCTATTAATTGATACCAAATTGCCCTTCTCTCTCATCACTTCATAAACAAATCCTTTATAGAGGCGGTCATTGTCAGTTGAATACAGCTCCTGTTTTCCCATTTCAGTGTCTCATTTAAACAGTTCTCCCAGCACAGATGTCTCTCCCTTTCATCACAGTCACTCTCATCTCTTATGTCTAGTGCCAGTCAGCCTCCTCTGTGAAGCCTCCCTTAAAATCATATTTAAAATTATCAGTCATTCCTTTTTCAAAGTGATGACATGGGCAAGTATTAATCATTTATCATTATACATTCTGATATTATTTATTGCATTCTATGGATATGCATATATCCATATATACATAGTTGTGGACTGAACTGCCTGTGTTCCCTCCAAATTCGTATGTTGAAGTCTTAACTTCTAGTACCTCACAATGTGACTGTGGTTAGAGATAGGCTCCTTAAAGGGATAATTAATTTAAAATGAGGTCATATGGGTGGGACTATGTATTGGTCCATTTCTGTTGCTTATAACAAAATACATGGAACTGGGTGCTTTATAAGAAAACAAAATTTATTGCTTACAGGTTCTGGGCCAGAAAGTCCAAAGTCCACGGAACACATCTGGTGAGAGCCTTGGTGGTGGTGACAGTGACAGCAGAGTATCACATTGTGAAAATGGTGGAGCAGTGAGAGAGGCTAACCTCTTCATTCATTCCCCTTTTAAAACCCTCCAAACCAGACCCATGACCACCATTTTTTATGGTGTGATCCTACAATCTAATCACCTCTTCAAGAACCCACCTTTCAATTTCCATAATAGGATTTTCCATCCTGAACACTTACAATGGGGATTAAGTTTTGGGGAGACATTCAACCCAGGCAGCCTAATTTAACATGGCTTGTGTTTTTATAAACAAAGATTAGGAACACAAACACACACAGTGGGAAGATCATGTGAAGGTTTAAGAAGATTGCCATCTACAAGCCAAGGAGAGAGCCCTCAGAGGAAACCAACACTGCCAATACCTTGATCTAGGACTTCTAGCTTCCAAACCTGAAAAAATAAATTTCTGTTGTTTAAGCTATGGTATTTGTTAGAACAGCCCTAGAAAATAAATAAATATATATATATATATATTATATATATATATATAATATATATATATATATTTGTGTGTGTGTATAAAATATATACAATTATATATGTTTTATGTATAATATTATATGTGTATCATCAAATAAATGATAGGTTTCTTGATCTTTCTATATATCACCCTTAATGTTTCACACAGTGTCCTTTATGCAAAGTTGTAGCATAATGTAGTATTTGAACATTCAGACTATGGAGTAAAACAGACATGAGTTTATAACAGTTTATAATAGTTTTCCATAATAGCTCTATAAACTTCCATAAAACATTTATCTTTTCTTAGCCTCAGTTGCTTTATCTCTGTTATGAGGATAATAAGGGGCCTGTTCTTCATAAGTATATTATGATAATTAAATGAAGATATTAATGTGGAATGCTTAAGATAACACAAGGTATATAGTAATTGGTAGCTAGAATTACTTTACAAAGTTGTTGATAAATAAATATTAATTTACTAATTTTAGAAATAAATTATTTAATGTAATCCAATAATCCAATTCTATCTTTTAATGTTTACTGCTAAATATTTAACTATTAAATGTTTTTTTCTTTTATTTATTATTTATTTATGCATTATGAATATTCATGAGATACAAAGCTAAGAATCACCTCTCGTGACCATGATGTTACCAAAAAAAAAAAAAAAAAAAAAAAGGAATGTGTGAAGAAGACATAAATCTATTAAGGACAAAAGAAACAATATTACCAGCAATTAAAGAAATACGATGTTAAAAATAAAGTAAAATAAATAAAAAACTTTTTGTAATATTTTATTTTTAGAATTAAATAATTTCAGATTATAATTTTAACAATAGATATTATTATGTATTAAACAGATATTTTGTAAAAGGCTAACATAATTTTCTTGATAATCAACAAATTAATTTAAATGGTTACACTTTAGGTGATTTAAAATGAACGCTTAACTGTTTATCATGTAGAGTGAATTAATATTCTGCCTAGATGATTCTCATAATTAAAAAGTAAATTATCCTAGGGATAAAACAGTTTAATACTTCCTTTCAAAATTTTCTGTGTGGATATACCACATTGGAGAGCTAAAAATAAATAAATAAATATACAAACATACAAACATAAATGAGGGGGGAAGAAGACACAACAATTGCTTGAACTTATTAAGACAAGTGAACAGATATGATGTTGATGGGGGGGAGGGCGGCAGAGGAATTAGAAAAGGGACATGAAAATCAACTACATTGCATACTGAATTGACAGAAGACAAAAGAAAGAATAAGCAGGTATTCTAGGAGGTAAAAGGTGGACAGTGTTGCCTTTCAGCATGACAGTCTCAGCCAAACTCCTGAGAAATTGAACTTCTACCTCCGACATCCTAAAAGGGGGACAAAATAAAAAGCATAGATCCTACCCAATGTGAAGAATATAATAAGAAAAAAGGGATCTATGTCATGGTAGAGGTGAACTATTTTAAAGAACAAGATAGAAACTTACTTTTTTCACTAAATAATGGGGCACTAAATAATCCAGAGGGAGAAATCCCATGGAAATTCATGCGCAGCTAACCCTGACATGAGTTAAATCTATGAATTTACAATGCAGTTGAAATACTTCCAGTGGATAAATTAATTTAAAACGCTCTGAGATTGGTAGTAACATTACTTATTCAACAGGGAAAAAAAAGGATTATCCAGCAGAAACAAATTCAGCCCCAGCTTTAAAAAATTTCCTCAGAAAGAATGCCAAGGAATACAATCTACAAAATCAAAAGCCATAAAACACAAAAAAAACCCACAAAAAGACACACGATATGGTGTATTAAAACCAGCAAAAACAATAAGCAGACAAAAATATCTTAAGGGAATGTTTTAGGAAACAAAATGTTTAGAAAAATAATATTTATTAAAACTTAGCTAAATATATTTAAAGACACATGAGGGAAAATATGGCAGTACAAACAGAGAACTAAAGAATAGGGTAAAAGCAATGAAATTTTACAATAAACCAAAAAAAATAGAAATAAAAAATAAAATTGTTATATTTTTTTAAAACAAAAAATAAATAGCTTAACAGACAAGGCAAAAAGATGGAGGGTATGAAAAAAGAAGATTAAGAACTATATGATGAGAATGTAAAATTCTACTCAGATTTGAGAATAAGAAAAAATAGAAATGAGATTATGATTTAGAATTAATGAAAGACAGATATTCAAAGATTCAAAAAGCCCTATTATAATACTAACTAGAGAAAATAAGAAGTAATTTGCACTTGTATTCATAATATAAAAAACTATAACAGACAACAACAAAAAATATCTATTAACCACAAAGAAATGGACTGGTAAAAACTCGACAGCAAATAAAAACTTTAGAAGTAGGTTATTTTCTTTAAATTGTGAAGCTAAAACACTGTCAACCTAGAAATGTATTTTATCAAAACTATTTTTCAAAGGCAAGTGGAAAATGAAGAAATTTCAGGCAATAAAAATTGAATCTAATTAAAATTTTAAAAATCTAAAGAATGTTCTTCAGTCAGAAGGAAAAGGATCCTTGATAAGAGGTCTGAGGACAGATATTGGTAAATATGCAAATAAAGATTAGGCTCATAAAATTATCCATAAGGCTATATTTATATGGAAAAAAATAGCTTTATTTACTAACTTAAAACGTATACAAAAGTTAATTTAAAAAGGATCATAGTCTTGAAAGTAAAGACTACATACATAAAACTGTACAACTTCTAAAATCTAGATGAAAGCAGAGAAAATAATCTCTACATCCTTGAGTTAGGGAAAGATATATATTTTCAGGATAGAAAATAAATAATGTTAAAATGAAAAAAAAATAGGGCCGGCCCGGTGGCGCACTGGAGAGTGCACCGCTTGGGAGCGTGGCGGCTCCCCCGCCGAGGGTTCAGATCCCATGTGGAGACTGGTTCCCGCTCACTGGCTGAGCGTGGTGCGGGCGCAACACCAAGGGTTGCGATCCCGTTGCCGGTCCCCAGTACGGGCATGACACCGAGGGTTGCAATCCCGTTACCAGTCAGTAAAAAAGACAAAAAGGAAAAAAAAAATGAAAAAAAAAAAATCGGGCTTTATTGAAATTAAAACTTTTGTTAATAAAAAGACACTACTAAGTAATGAAACAGAAAGACAAAAAATACTAAGACAATATATCCAATAAAACCTTGAATTATTTACATAATATTTAAATTTACAATTTAGTAATAATGAAATAAACAACCCGAAGAAAGTGGATAAATACTTTAATATACACTTCTCTGTACAAAATGACCATGAAAATGTTCAATACGTTCTTTATGAGAAAAGTTCTTTAAAAATTTAAAACATTATGATTCCAACTCACACCAACTAAAATATTTAATAACAAAGACTGAATATGCTAATTGTTATTGAACATATGAA
Source organism: Galeopterus variegatus (assembly GCF_000696425.1). Classification (NCBI taxonomy): domain Eukaryota; kingdom Metazoa; phylum Chordata; class Mammalia; order Dermoptera; family Cynocephalidae; genus Galeopterus; species Galeopterus variegatus. Next base: position 221,135 of record NW_007728160.1, on the reverse strand, counting down.
ACAACTAGACCTTAAATACGCTCTTCATGGATATGTCAATCATACAAATACTTTGGAAACAAATTTACTTCTTATGAAGTAAAATGTGTAATTACCATATGAAATTCCACTCCTAAATATTCATTCAAGAAAAATGAAAATATGTATTCCTAAAGCACATGCACACAATGTTTATAGCAGATTTATCCATAATAACCAAAGGTGGAAACAACCCAAATATCTATAAATAGGAGATAGATAAAGAAATGTGGTATATAATAGAGTGATAATACAGTAATAAAATGAAGAAATCTCTGATACACAAAATTGCATGAATAGACTTGAAAATCTTTATGCTGAGTGAAAGAATCTGTACAATAAAGATGATAAATTTTATGACTACATATTAAGTTCTAGAACAGGCAAAAATAATTCATATTGATATAAATCAGATTAATGGTTACTTGGGGTTATAAGTGTGGGGAGGATTTACTGGAAAAGATCACAGGAAATATTTCTGAGGTGTTAAATTTTCTATGTCTTGATTTGGATTATATTTAAAAGGTGTGTACATTTTCCAAAATTATGCAAAGTATTCACTTTAATGAGTATGTGCAGTTTTAAAAAATAAATCTCATTACAGTATATTAAAATAATACTATATCTTGACCAAGTTGATTTCATGCAGGGGAAATATGTCAAATATTAGAGTATTTAGTGTTATTATTTACTGTAAACAAAACTTTCAATAGATGGTAAACAATAATTAATAAAATTTAAAATCTATTCAAAGGTTAAAAGAAAGCTCATAGGGCCGACCCCCTGGCGCACTCGGGAGAGTGCAGCGCTGGGAGCGCAGCGGCGCTCCCGCCACAATTTCGGATCCTATATAGGGATGGCCGGTGCACTCACTGGCTGAGCACAGTGCGGAAGACACCAAGTCCAGGGTTGCGATCCCCTTACCAGTCACAAAAAAGGACAAAAAAAAAAAAAAAGAAAGAAAGCTCATAGCAAATTAGGAATGATTGATAGTTTCATTACGCTGACAGAGTGTATCTATCAAAGCTTTGTGATAAATATTATTCTTAATGATGAAATGATAAAATGCTATTTTTACATGAGGATCATTTTATCATCATTATTCAGTGTTCACTAGAGGTTCTAAATGCTGATGTAAGAGAAGAATGTGGAATAAAAAGGCATAAAAATTGGAAGAAAAGATAAAAACCTCTTCATTTGTAGATATGATTTCTATTTTAAAAACCCAAAGGAATAAACACATAAAGTAGTAAGATTTTAAAAGAACAGGTCTCTGGATAGGAGATTTATATACATATGTATTTCCATATACCAGCAATACATTCAAACATTTTTTTTTTCCTTTTTGTCTTTTTATACTGACTGGTAACAGGATCGCAACCCTCGGTGTCGCGCCCATACCGGGGACCGGCAACAGGATCGCAACCCTCAGTGTTGTGCCCGTGCCACACTCAGCCAGTGAGCTGGAACCGGTCACCACATGGGATCTGAACCCTCGGGGGGAGCGCCGCTGTGCTCCCAAGCAGTGCACTCTCCAGTGCGCCACCAGGCCGGCCCCATTCATACATTTTTAAAGAGATATCATTTACAATCACAAGAAAATAAGAGAACTACACAGAAATCAAATATGTACAATGTCTTTGTAGGTACATGATCTATAAAAAAGACTTTTCAAATGAAGTGTTGTCTTAGAGATAAGAAATGTCAGTATTTTCGATTTTTAAAAAGATTTAATTCTCCAACTTGATCTATGGATTCAGCACAATCCCAATTAGAATCATAACATTTAAAAAAATAGACTAAAAAATCTCCATAAAATTAACAGCAAAAGTTCTAGGGCAAGAAGTGCTAACATAGTTTTGTAGATAAAGAGTAGGTTGAAAGAACCTCCTCCGTTATATGTCAAAATCTACTAAAAACCTATAACTAAGCCAATGTGATTTATTGCAGATATAGACTAACAGAGTAGAGAGCCCAAAATTCAACCAATGCATATATAATTAACCTTTATTTATAACAGTATTTCAGCTAAAGAAAATAAACAAAAAAATGGACTAATGAATAATTCGTGCAGGAATAATTGGTTATTGCTATGTACTGAATTTTTGTTTCCTCTTTCCCAAAATTCATATGTTGAAGTCCTAACCCCCAATGTGATGACATTTGGAGATGAGGCTTTGGGAGGTAATTAAGTTTAGATGAACCAGAGAACCAAACCGGTAGGTACCTTGATCATGGACTCCCAGCTTTGAGAAACATTAAAATAAATTTCTGTTATGTAAGCCATCCAGTTAATGGTATTCTATTATAGCAGCCCAAGCTGACCAATAACAATGATTACATTTGGAAAAAAATGTAATTTTTTTTCTTTCTATACTGTATAGATTTGAAAAAATAGTTAAAAGTGAAATGTAGATGAAAATGTTAAGGGCAAAACTGAAGAAAAAATAGATGGCAATCAGGGATAATAATATGCTTTCTGAGATGAGAGTATAGAATGATTATTTTTAGGACATAAAATGTTCAAGCATAAAGATAACTATTTATGAATTGTTCTATATTAAGATTAAAATCCACTATTCATCAAAAGACACAATAAAGGGCCTATAAAGATATGGTACAAATGAAAAATATATTTGCAACACATTACTTGCATTTCACAATAGAAAAAAATGTAAATAAATGATAAACATTCCTAAGGCTTTCAAATTGTTTAGAAAGAAGGAAATGAGCGGTCTTTATAATCTTGCCATATGTAATAGGGTATCTGTCAGATATCCAATTTTCCAAACAGTTTTGCTCCCAACCTTGTTTGTAATTTTCTTAATTCAGTTGTGATTTTCTTCTAACTCTAATCCTCTTTTGCACTAGTTCTCACAATTTAATGTTATCTTATGATCAAAGCCAAATGTAAATGTGAACTCCTCAGAACTTCCCTTTTAGGGGAAAATTTATGTTCTTGGAAATCCGAGAGATAGGATTAAATATAAAAAGTGAATCAACCCTAATAGGCAAAAATATGGAGCAATGGGGAACACTCATCACTGCTGCTTGGAGTGTAAATTGGCAGAACTATTTTGGAAAGTATATTGGCCTCACCCAGTAAAAGTAAACGTGTGTACAAAATGACCCTGATGAATCTATTCCAAGGCATATATCTAAGGTTTTGAACAGATGTACCAGATACACGCCCTAGAATGTTCACAGTAGCATTGTTCATAATAAAAAAAGGAAGTAATACAGATATTCACCGAAAGCAGTGTGTTTATGCTTTTGTGTACTAGCTAGCAATGAAAGTTAAGTAACCACTACATGTATTAACATGGGTAAATCGCAAAAATATAGCACTGAGTTAGCAACTCAACAAAGAATGCATACGATGCTACAGAATATTCAAAAAACAGGATAAATAAACAATATGTTAGGGTTATATATATCAGTGGTAAAATTCTAATAGAAAGTAATAGAATATCAAGATAAAATGTAATGTAATTTTTACCACTGGGGCTCTATGAAGACCACTCAGAAAGAGCAGAAAGGGAGCTAGCTATTATATTATAAGTAATTACATTTTTAACCTGAGCGATCCATACTTATATACCTTTTTATTTTTTAGAACTTAGTGACACATCTGTACACTGTTGTGTAGAATCAGGAGTTTTCTAATAAAAAAGTAAAAGGAATACTGATGAAAATGTATGATACTCAAGCATTGCCTTGCAGAAAACAACAAACCCTTGCCATACATATTTATATTGAAACACTGGAATACTATTTATTATATAACCAAAGTTCTGAATTCAAAACAATAGGTATGATTATTCAAAGTTTTGGTTTCATTACAAAGTCAGAAAATTTAATCTTAATACCATTTTGCAAAAATGAGTCATTTTGTCATTAAAATTATCACTACTCAGTATGGCATTACTTTAGACATAGAGACTGATATCTCATTCTCTCAACAGGCTTCATGATATTCAAAGCTGTTTCACCTTATCTGTTCCTAGGGACTGTAGATTAAAAGTTACATGATATATCATGTGAAAAGAGAGTATACACTAGCCAAATCAAGATTGTAAACTCACATAATATATATGTTGTTTGTAAACTGTTTTTTTTTTTTTTTTTCAAATTTAATGTAGTTCCAGATAAACATACAAGGAAGTTATGTAATCACTAACTCTTGGAAAAATATGTTCTCAGAATTGTCACCTGATTTCTCTTGATTAAGGAGATACTTAGTTCATTCATTCCCAAAATAGTTACAGTCATTTAGTCATACACTTACAGTCATACAGACTATGGTATGCACCATCAAGTATGTGGGGTATTAATTTCCTGCAGCTGCTGTAACAAATTACCACAAACTGGGAGACTTAAAAAAATAGAAATTTATTGCTCTGTTTACAGAAGTTGTAGATTGTGGTGTCAGCAGGGTCATGCTCCCTCTGAAGGTGTTAAGATAGGATTTGTTCCATGCTTCTCTCCTGGCTTCTTGTGGTTTGCTGGCAATCCTTAATGTTCCTCTGAATGTTGGTGCATCACCCTGATCTTTGCTTTCAAGTTCATGTGTTAGTCTCCCTGTCCCTGTGTCCAAATTCTTCACTTTAAATAGAGACAATAGTCACATTGGATGAGGGACCACTTTAATGACCTCATTTTAACTTGATTACTTCTGTTAAGACACTCTCTCCAAGGTACTGGAGGTTAAGATTCCAAGATATTGGAGGAGGTGCTTTCACAATTTAACTCACGACATATGGTTTCATACGGAATATTTTATTACTATATTTAAATGAACTGAATTGTGTTTACAAATAAAATTGTACTTCCATTTAATGTTAATACTGATATTATAAAGGCATAAGAGAAATAGGAATGTTTTCAAAGTAATTATAAGTCCTGGTGAATGCTGAAACACAATTGCTACAGATATAAACATTAACCATTTTCACAAGGTTTTTCCTCTTAATTCTTCATATAAAAATAAATAACAGCTGCATAACATTCAAAATATCAAAAGAAACTCTTATTTACAAAAAGAAATTGCATGACATCTGCATTAAATCTAAAACTATTTTATTTATTTATTTGTAAGATTCTGTAAGAATCAACTGAATTTAGATTTAGAGCAAAAAGAAATCTGAACAAGTACACAAAGATTGTTTTTTGAAAAGGAAAATTTGGCTTTCTGAGAAAAAAAACTTACATGTTTAGATATGCAATCATTTTAATAATCAATATAAACATTGCTTTGTTTATGTTCAGTTGAGCAAGAATTTATTGAGTGCAAGACATTGTGTGAAGCATTGAGAATATAAACAAAAATAAAGGTCAGAAAAATTTCCTTCAAGAACTATCTTAGACTGGTATTTAATATTTTAGTTAACACATTCTTTTTTATTATCTTAGATAAAAATGATAAACTCATTCTACATATGAATATGTAGTATAAGAATATGTGTTAATAGTAATGGCAACCACACTTCTGAAAATTCTCTATATGCCATACACTGTGAAACACTTTTCTATCAATTATCTTGTTTGAGTCTCATGTCACACAATGAAGTTTTGGGTACTTTACCTTTTTAGTATACTCACACTTTAAATATTAAAAAAGCGAAAATTGGATAACTTAAATTATTTGCACAGATCACATAGATAAATTGTGAATTGGAATCCAGGCAATCCAAATTAAGAGCCTAAGCAAGTGCCTAAGAATCTTCATATAAAAAGCCTATATGCATAAAAAGCATTTCAATATTAGTCCTGAGCTGGAATTTGGATTTTTAGAAAGTTTGTGTATAGTAAAAGGAATGCCTGATATACATAGCAAGAACCTCATCTTCCTCTTTCTCTGAACTGTCCAGGTTTTTTTTCTTTTTAGTGGTTGAACACTACATGAGAATCCACATATTACTGCATGGAAATATAAGAATGAATACATGAGTGTTCTTTGAAAAGTTCATGGAAACATGCATAATATATTTTAATTCTATTTTTCCAACAATTCAAATTTTTTCTCTTTAGGAAACTGGTAAGACTCTGAAATCAGTATAGTATTTTAAGTGAAAATGTCTCTATACTGCTCTGCTCTGAATTTCCCCATCATCCTACATTTCAAATGCTATACAAAGTTTATTTTTCATGCAGTTTTTTTTTGTTCGTTTGTTTTACAACACATGATCTGGACTTGACTGCCCCTCTTTTCTTGTTTTATTCTTTGCAAAAAGCTTTTTTCATTCTTTGCATAAATCTAAAATTTCGATATTAATCATTCTTCCTCTGGAAAGTTGCTACCATCAAACACTAAAAACACTGTTTGACTGTTTTACTTATTATTTTCATAGTAATTTCCTTCTGATTTCTTTGTTCTGCATCTTCATTTTCTTTGTATATCTATTAACATCTTCTATGGTTAGCACTGTGTAAGATAACCCAATATTTAGACTAAGTTCAGGATACCAGCAAACATGCTTTCCCCAAGCCCCTTCACGTATTTTTTTAAAAATAAATTATATAAAGGATGCCTATTGAACCTGGAAATATAGGTAACATTTTATTTTTTTTTTACAGTTTGACTATCATCTCTGATGATATTATATATAATCATCTATATTTTCAGGCTTTATGGAATTACTCTCAATATATACACACACACAGACATTCACACTACACATACAAGCATAGAAGTTATTGTCTTGGGATAAATCAGAACCCTGTTGAACCTTTCTAAACTGACTTAATGACTTATTTTATTTTTAAGTATACATGATGAGAATGTTTTATAATTATTTTAGTGCAAGAAAATCATTGTTCTTCAGGTTGGATATGACAATAAATCCATCTTTGATAAATAAACATGAGAGTATGTGACTTTCCACAAGACTTCATCAGATATATATTCCACGCATGGCTGCACCATTTTAAACATTTTACACCCAATAAAATGTAAAACTACGGAAGCATAGGGAAGCATAGACCTTTCAGGAAAAGGGCTACGGAAAGCTTTAGATCATAGATGACATTTATGTTAAATTTCAAAAGATGGATAATACATGGATAAGCCTAAAAAACAGACTATAGCTAGCAGAGTGAGAAAATAACAGTGATGTCAAAATTTATGGCAATATCCTATGTTTCAGCCTATCCTTTTCTTGAACGGTATCTGTAATCTGTTTCCCAAAGCTGACTCCTCCTTGTCATTTAGTTCTCTGCTTTAATACCACCTTACTCTACAACCAAGGAATATTCCTTCACTAACCAAGTAAAATTTTATCTCAGCACCCAGTTTTATCCATTTTCTTCTTACATAGATTACTACCTGCTATGTTAAATAGGATGGCTGGAATCACTCTAAGAGAAAGTGACATTTGAGCAGAAACCTATGAGTGAAGTAATAAACCACATAAAACTATAGCAGAGGAATGCTCCAATCAGAGGAAGCAGTCAGGTACAAATTAGTTTGGTATGCTCATGAACACCAAGAAACCTAATTTGGCTCAAGTGGCAGAGTAAGGTAGAAAATGGTAGAATGTATGGTCAAAGGTTGGATAATGAAGGTCTCTATAAATCACAGACAGTAGTTTGCATTACAGTTAAAATAGATTAAAAAATGTCATGGAAGGAATTTTAATAAGATGAACATCGTTTATATGCATTCCTTAAAAATGTGATTTGTGGAAAAATTACTGTATGATAAGCAATATAGTTATAGTTTAGGTTACAAAAATTATATTATTTATACAATCATAAGCTCTTAAAATATATATTTTTTCATATTTTCATTAATTTCTCCTGAGAAGACCATTGATAAGTTTTTTCTTGAAAGTGATCAATCCATTCATGTTTATTCATCTAATACAACGATGGGCTGGATGCAGCAGGAAGCCCACTGAATGGTATATCACAGCTATTTAGGCAACAGATGATGAGTCTTTAGTTTTGTCAGCTCATGGTGAGTGAAGGAATCTTTAGTGGCCCTAAGGAGCTATGATTAGAAGCTTTTCAACAGCAATAAATATATTGCATTACTAACTGTATGTTTAGTCCTGAAGTCCTATTTGTTCTCTTAACTTGGTGGAAGGGATTGCGTGAATCTTGAGAGCTATACTAGTTGAGAGTAAGCCAAGCCTAAACATACTGATAGTTTCCAGTTTTCTGCCTGGTCTACATCTGGTTGCTCTTTATCTTTCTATGGGAAGTTCCATTTTATTAGACCAATAAGAGACCACCGGTAAAATTCCTGTATTTGACTAGAATGTGCCTTCCCACTCAAGTATAGCATATACTGAAAATACTGCTGACTATTCATTTGAAGCCATTGGAATTAACAGATGGTGATTAAAGTGTATTTTTCTTCAAAAATGATACCATATCTTTGTAGCTTTTCCAGAAATGAGTCTAGATGCAAGACCAGAAAATAGGATGTAGTGCTGCTACATTTTTGTGGCTGAATGTAATTAAGAGTAGATAGTTTCTCCCATAGAAACATAATAAATGGAATTTCCTCTAATGAAAGAAGTATCCAATCATCCCCATTAAGCTTTACTATAAACTAAAAGGAAACTCCTTGATTTATAGATGCTCAGCCCCCACATTAAGTAAGCTACATCAATTTAAAGTCATTGAAAAGTATCACTTTTATCAGAGAGCATGAAGCAATGTGAAAAATTTCTGTATACTGCATAGTATTGAATAAAATAAGGAATGAAGAGACAGTAAAAATGTTGGTATCTGTCTCTTAGTATCCTCAAACTTTAAATACCGTTATTTAAAAAAAATCAAAGTAAGGTTTGGGAAACAGGACTTTTGGAATGGTAGAGTAAGGGCTTCTGCAAATCTAATCTTTCAAACAAGCAACAGAATACTGGCAAAAACTGCCGAAATTACTTCTACACTCATGTGCCCTAACAACATAATCCCAAATACAGCAAAACTGACAGAAGTAAAAGAAGAAATAAACAATTCCATGAAAAATAGTTGGAGATTTTAAGACCCCTCATTTCATAACTGATAGAACAAGTGGACAAAAAAATTAGTAGAGATACAGATTTGAACATACATAACAAGACTGACCTAATGCCACATATGTACCCAACAACTGCAGAACTCATATTCTTTCCAAAAGCACATAAAACATTTAGCAAACCGACCACATGGACCATAAGGCGAATCTCAGCCGATCTCAAATAATGAAATATAATCTCTGATCACAGAAGAATGAAGCAGAAAATAAATTACAAAAAAGATAACCAGAAAATTCTGAAGTGTTTTCAAATTAAGCAACACATTCTAAGAGATCAATTAACTAAAGAAACAACCACAGTTAAGATCAAATAGTATTTTTGAATAAATGATAATGGAAATAGAAATCACAACTTGTAAAATGCAGCTAAGAATGTGTTTAGGAATAATTTTGTCACAACTTTAGATTCTATAAAACTTAAAGATTATAATGAGTTGATTGGGTCCCCCAGAAAGCTATTTTGAGTTCCTAATCCCCACTACCTGTGAGTGTAGCCTACTTTTGAAAAAGGGTCTCTGTGGATGCAATCAAATTAAGATGAGGTTGTATTGGATTAGGGTGAGCCTAAATTCAATAGAACTATGGCTTTATAAAGAAAGAGACATTTGAAGACATAGAGGTCAGGCACAGGGAAGAAGGCCATGTAGAGACAGAGATTGGAGTAATGTGTGTACAAGCCAAGGAACTCCAAGGATTGCCAGCAACCACTGGAAACTAGCAGGAGGCAAGGAAAAATTCTCCCCTAGAGCCTTTTGAGGGAGTATGGCCCTGACAACACCTTGATTTTGGTCTGCTAGTCTCCAGAACTGTGATAAAATAAATTTCTGGGGGGTTATATAAAAAAAAACCTGTCAAAATTAATGTTTTCCAGAACTCTGGAAACTAACCGCAGTTTTGCAACAATCTGAGGAGCACTTATGTAAAAAAAAAAAAAAAAGTGGTCGAATTTGTAAGAGCAGTGGAGCAAGCAATGAAGTGGGCGGAAGGGACTTGAATCTCTCCACAAAGCCCCACCCACAGTGAACTTCTACTATCTGTCAGCTTCATGGAAACACTCCATGTGCAGGACTTGTTACACTTTGCTGCCTCAGATCTTCTTCAGTCGGAAAAGCTTTAACCCCAACGCATTTGTCCAAAACAGTGAGCAGCAACTGTTCAAATCACATCGTCTGAAGCGGGGAAACTAGTTGTGACAACAAAAAGGAGGGTGACCAAAACCATAAATGAAGGTCTGGGGAATCAGGTGTCCCTAAGGGGATTTTAAAAGCTTCGTCACATTCCTGGGGAGCTCGGAGGCCATGTGCATGTGCAGCACTGTGAGCATGTCCAGAAAGGGTCTGAGGAGGCCCCGCTCTCTCCATTCTGGCTCATGTTGAGGTCACTGCAAAAACTAAAGTCTGAGGCAGAGTTGTAAACTGCCAGAGGATGAAAGGCAAGAGTGAACACACGCACAGATACACAGCCCACAGTAAAAATGTTGGTTTAAGGCTGAGCAGTGATTTCAGTGGCCACACATGAAGGGAAATACTCTTTAGATAATCAGTCCAGGAAAGTCACTGAACAAAAGCAAAAAAAAAAAAAAAAAAATCAGTAACAACAAATGATTTGTGTATAACGATTTTTATCACCAGGTAAGTTTTCCAAATGAGCACATTGTAAATAATAACAATAATAAATGTAGATTGCATAATGAAAGAGAGAAAACCTTAGAAGTTAGGTAGATGAGGTGAAATCAGAAAAGAGGAGACAGGAAGAGGCAAGTAAGGGGGTGAGAGTAAAGCTACAAATTTGCAATGCTGGGAGCCAATTGAAGAAAGAGTAACAAAGAGAAAGGAGCTATCAATTATGGCAAATACAGCTGACTAGTCACGAATGAAGGTGTTGGGGATGAGCTCAGAAAAGGGGAAACAAGATGTTGTGGAAATCCTGAATTTCTTAAAATGACTGCAGATGAATAAAGGAGCATGAAAAAATGGCAAGACTTCATCAGGAGGAGCAATAATTAAACTGATATTAAGATTTATTTATAAATAGTATTTATAATTAAATTCATTTTAATCCCTGAAATAGATTTTTCTATAGTTTCAGTCACCATACAATGATTCATATTGTTAATTTCAGTATAGAATATATAACAAATTAAATTTTAAAGAGAATTTTTTTTAGTTGTACATAAGAATGTTTCTTTAGTTGTACATCAATTGTACATAGTGTGTCTGGCAAAGACAAAGTCATACAACATATTTCAACAAAGAGAATTTAATGGAGGGAATTAGTTTCATAAGTGTTGAAGAGCTTAAAGCACAAACGTACAAACTGAATTATCACAGAGATAACAACTGGAGGAAACAACAATTACACATAGGGCTGTAGGAATCAATGGAATATGCTAGGATTATCAAACCCTAGATGTTCAGAATACAGGGTAGAGGCTTTGGCAAACTGGTGCTTTTACACTGGCCTGATTAAAGTGGTTCTGGGAATGATGAAAGAAAAGAGAGGCTGGAACCGATGGCTGCTGTGCAAATGAAGGGTGGTTGCTAGACTAAGCTGACAGAAACCATATATAAAATAGGATGAAGGAACCCCTTCTCTCTAAAGACATATCTTCTTCTAAAAAGACAATAGCTTAATAACCTGCACAATATGAAGATATAAAGTTTACTATAATGTACATTTAAAATCACTAAAGCATTACTAATTAGTGAATACAATGCACTATAAAAATCTATATTGTAAATTCAGAGCTTACTAGAACTCTTTATTTCAACTCTCAAGATACACATATCAGGGGAAACTACCCTATTCATCAAATGATAGAAAGAATTCCAGGTCAGAGATCTTTTATTTTCCTTAGGCAGGGGTATATAAACAATAAAAGTCACATTCATGGCAATTATTTTTTAATTGAAATTTTAGTAAGCACCCACTTACCCAAAAATAATCAGAAAATTGGGTCGTTTGGTTAATTGAACATTCCTGTTAATTGACATTTGCCAAATATACACCAGTTAACAGTGTTCAAAGAACTAGAATAAAATAATGTGCACTTGACATCAGAATTATAACTCTAAGGCTATTTCTTGTTGTATAATTCTGACTCTTCAGGATACACAAGTGTTCAGACATTACTTAAAGTAAGTCATTGATTCAAATTAATCAACAAATAATTATACTTGTATAACATTTAGGAGTACAAGGTGAAGCTAATAAAACTAAATTGCTATTGACTCTTGGACACATCTTGGAATTTGATTATATAAGTACATTTCTGAAGTAAAATTAAACTTAGCTACAAAATGTTAAAGGGTAAAAAAGTAATTATCGTTTTAGTTGTCGGTTTTCTGGGTTAATGAGTGCATACGCTATCATGCTTTAATAAAATGACAGGGATCTACCTTAGCAAGATACATTTTCTATTATTATTATTACTTTTCTCTACATTTACATGCTATTAGCACTATATTTTTATTTCTTTCTTGAATTTATTTATCTGCTAGTAATCTTTTGGAAAGTAATACAAGTAAACAAGCAGGAATTTTATATTTGAGCTATAAAAACTATTTTTACGCAAACTGTTTAAAGAGAGAGCATAGACTTTTTTTCTACTGATCATCATGACCAACATTTTAAAAAAATGTATTACAAACATGTATGTTCAATGAAAAAAATAGCTCTTTTCATATTGGAGCTATCAAAAATGTTTATATTAACCACACGGGTACAAGCCATCCAGATGGGAAAAAAGAGATGATATTTTAATAACTGAAAAGGTCATTTACCATGTAATTGCCCCTTATTCACTTTGGTGTTCTAAACACCATTACTGTGTTTGAAGAAAAAAAAAAATTCACATTGTATTATCATCAGCAAGTACAGACCACAAAGACTAAAGTTTATAATTGGTTAAATGGTGTTCATACTATATTACCACTGAATAAATTGTAAAATCAATAAGGTTAGAATTAGCATTTAACATGCCCATTGATTTTATTTTCCTTTAATTTTATTTAAAAAAATTACCAGTCTTGTTTAAATATCATTGGCATACAACAAATGGCATATATTAAACTCTATAATTTGATACATTTTGACATATGTACTTGTATGTACCTGTGAAACTGCCAACACAATCATGTTAATGAATACATAAAACCCATTCAAAAGTTTTCTTATGACCCTTAGTAATTCCTTCCATATTTTTCTGTTGTCTTCTAGCCCCAGCAACCTCTGATATGTTTTGTCACCATATATTAGATTGCATTTTCTAGAATTTTATATAAATGTAACCATAAAATATGTACTTTAGAGGGGAGAGATCTGGCTTCTTTTTCTCAGAATAATTATTTTGAGACTTTACTCATATTGCTAAGTGTATCAAAAGTTAATTCATTTTTATTGCTAATATTCCGTTGAATGAACAAACCACAATTTGTCTATCCATTTACTTTTTTATGGACCCTTGGGTTGTTTCCAGTTTTTGGCAATTACACGTAAAACTTCTATGAACGTTTATGTGGAACTTTTTGTACAAAAATTTACTTTCATAAATCTTGGGAGAGAAATTGCTGGGCTATATGTTAGGTGTTTGTTTAACATTTTAAGAAATATCCTAATTATTTTCTAAAGTGGTTGCTACATTCTTATTCTCAGTAGTAGTATATGAGAATTCTTCTTGCTTTAATTCTTCACCAACACTAGTATGATCAGATGTTTTACTTTTATACACTCTAATAGGTATGCCATAATATTTCATTGTGGATTTAATTTTCATTACTCCAATGACTGAAAATGTTGAACATCTTTTCATGTGTTTGTCATTTATATTTATTTGCACAAGTGCCTATTTAAAATTTTATCTATTTTTTGAATCGTTTTGTTAAGAGTTCTTCATATATGCTATATTCAAGTCTTTTGTTAGAAGTTTGATATGCAAATAATTTTCCTCACTTTGTGGCTTGTCTTTTCATTCTCTTAATAGTGTCTTTCAAACATCAGCAATCCTTAACTTTGCTTAAGGATTTAGCATTTATTTTATTTTAGCAATTTAGCATTTATTTTATTTTAGCAATCACTATGTTGTTCTCTCATCTAAGCATTCTTTACCTAACTTAAGGTCACAAAGATTTTTCTTCTATGTATTCGTCTAGAAATTGTGCAGTTTTAGATTTTACATTAAATTATATAATTATTTTTGAGTAAATATGAGGTAAGTATTAAAGAGTTGTATTTTTGTTTGTTTTGTGTTTTTTGTTTTGTTTTTGTTTTTGTTTTTTCTGGCACAAGAGTATCGAATTATAGCATTATTTGTTTAAAAGACTGATATTTCTTCAATGAATTGTACTTGTATCTTTGTCTAAGATCCATCAACTATGTATGTTCCAGTCTATTTTATTTCTGGACTCTCAATTCTGTTCCTTTGATTTATTTGTGTACCTTGATGCCAATGCTTATTATTGGTTATCACATATGTGCTATAATCAACACTGAATGAATGGTGCAATCATGAACATTACAAATACAATCTAGTTTGAACATTGCTTCCATTTTCCTTTGATTAGGAAATATTTTTATCTTTTGACATTCAACATTATATTAAGAAACTTTCAACAATTTGTATATATATGTATATGTGTATATATACATATGAGAGGTCTTCAAAAAGTTCATGAAAGGATTCATATATCTTTTAATTCAATTTTTCCATGAACTTTTTGAAGTGCCTTTGTATATCCATACTTATGTACATGTATATGCTGTGTAGTATTTAATTGTTGAAATAAAGTAATACAAACATATAATCTCAAAGTGAGGAATGCTATATGTGGCAACTAATTATCTGATATAATTTTCTGTATTAAATTTATCTTTTAATGAAAATACTAGAATCTTAGTTGTTAGCTCTTTCTTTGCCCATATTACACCATATCAATACACATTATATAATTTATTTATTTAACAGTTACTAATAAGCACCTACATTGCTTCAGCTTCTAAACACTGCACAGTATCTTTAAACAAAACAAAACAGAAATTCTTATCCTTATTGAACTTGCATTTTAGTTTGAAGAGACAAATAATAAACAAAATAAATAAGCAAATTATATAGTATGTTGGAATGTGATAAATGCCTTGGGGGGAAATCTTGGAAGAAATATTGGGAATATTGATGGGAAGTATATTGCTATTTTAAATATTGCTATTTCAAAGAGTAGAAAAAGGCCTGAGTTGTAAAGAACTGTCGGTAGTGAGGGAACTAATCATGGGAACAACATACCCAGCAAACCATAAGTCCCTGAGAAGGGAACATCACAAGAAACCAGCACAGAGGCCTTGAGGCTCCTGCAGAGTGAGAAAGGGTTAGAGTAAAAGAAGATGGGGTAAGGGAAGTAACAACAGGTTCATAACATGAGATCTTGAAACCAGTGGTAAAACACTTGGCTTTTACTTTGAGTGAAATGAACAGAGGGTTTTGTGGTTCAACTCATGTTTTGGCAAGTTTCCTCTGGCTACTGTGCTAAGAACAGACTGAGGGATTAAGAGCAGAAATAGGGATGCCATTTAGGAGACAATTTCAATCACCAGGATGAGAGATAATAAAGACTTGAACCAAGTTGTGGTGGTAAAAATGACAATAGCTGGACTCTGAATATATCTTCAAGGTAGGGCCAAGATGCTATGCTGATAGATCAAATCATATCACAAAAGAAAAAACCTTTCCCAATTCTTCTGAATCTATAACATATGGCACAGAATTAATGAATTTACCTGTATACATTTGAACCATATGATAAAGAATTAGCATGATGCTTTTCCCTAGTATTCCTATACATCTTATCCAAAAGAGACTTCCAAAGAAAATCTTAAGGATGAATACAAACTACTTACATGTAATTATGGTAGCACATCAAAATGTAACAGAATCTTCATCTTCTATTTATGTAAACTCAATCTAAAAAGTCATCATCATCACCATTATCATCAGTTTAAGGAGGCCTCAGTCTTATGAGAGTTCTTAGAAATTGGTAAAATATTACTTTTCAATTGAAGACAGTCTCCCTTTCTACTACAAATGCGTGCTATATAAGGATACTTCGATCTGTTCATGAACAGATTCATATTATCTTTTAATTCTATTTTTCTACAAACTTGAAGTACTCTCATACCTTACACAATTTCCCCACAGTCATTTTCTAGAAAAAAAATCTCAGTATTATACTTCTTTTTTTTTTTTTTTCTTTTTTGTGACCGGTAAGGCGATCGCAACCCATGGCTCGGTGTCACCCACATGTGCCAGTGAGCACACCAGTCACCCCTATATAGGATCCAAACCCACGGCAGGAGCGCCACTGTGCTCCCAGTGCCACACTCTCCCGAGTGAACCATGGGGTCGGCCCTCAGTATTATACTTCTGAAGAGAGGTGATATCAATAGGTGATAGCGTGCATCTCTCCAGAGTAACCATGTCTGGGACATTCTAATCTCCTTCCTTTGATAGATTAAATCATTGTACTTACTTTCTAGCTGTATCTAAACCTTTTTTCCAAGTGACTTTGTTGTACCTACCATTAGCATGATAGAGAGTATTCCTGACATCACTGATGTTGGATGCGGCCAAATGACTTGCTCTGGCCAATGAAGTATTAGTGGATAGGACATGAACAAGGTGCTTAAATGTGCTTAGGTGCTTTGCCTTGCTTCTTGTGTTTCTGCAACCACTGTGAGAGGAGCATGCCCTCTTTAGCTATTGTCTCTTCAGCCTGGGCCTCAGAATGGACCAGTGGAGTGTACTAGACCTTGTCCTGAAGCTTGAAGCTGATCCAGTTAACCCATATCACACTTTAAGACTCACAGAATGGAGAGCAGGAAAATATGTGTTCATTGTTTTAAGCTTCTATGCTATGCAGCATTGTAAGTTAACTCCTATACTTACATAAATTTGTGTATGGTGATGGGGGCCTTAATGTTCCAATCACCCTTCCTTTAAGAAGAAGTGTTATCCTTATAAACGGAAAAAAATACCATCTTCATTTCACAGAAGAAGCAATTAAGAAACCAAAGAGATTCTATAAGATAGAGACATGAAAATAAACTACATTCTACATTGATAAATTAAAACTTAAAAAAAGAGATTCTATAAATAAAGTCTCAGCTATAGTTTTGAAAGAAAGGAGGGAAACAATTATTTTAAAGTCATAATGATATCAACTAGCTAGCATTTCTTGAACTTTACATTTTTTGGCAGTTGCTAATAAATGTATTACAGAAATTACATCCTTTTAAGCCTTATTAACAATCCTGTGAAAAAGGTGGGATTATTAACAGCATTGCATAGAGCAATGTTTCTCAAAGCACGGTCCCCACACCAACAGCATTAGCCTCACTCGGGATGTTAAAAAAATGCACATTCTTAGGTCCTATTCAGACCTCCTGAATCACAAACTTAGAGTGAAGCCCAGGAATCTATTTTAACAAACTATCAAGTTATTCTGATGTACACTCAAGTTTGAGAACCACTGGAGATGGAGGAAGGAGGTGGGAATAAAGAGGTTAAGTTACTAGTACGTATAAAATAGCTAATAAATGTTTGTTTTAAGATTTTAACCAAGACATTCCTACTCGAGAGCTTTTATTATGTGCTAGGTGCTGTGTGCACATAATCTTATTTAATATTCATCAAACCATTAGAAATTGTCATTTCAATTTTTATGGATGAGGAAACTGAGCTCCTCAGTCAATAGTTAATAAGTTCTGAGCTAGTATCAATAACCATATCTGTTCAACTTCAAAGGCAATATTTTACTACTGTACAAAAACTCATTTATGAGAAAGTAGAAACAATCAGAGATCAAGAAAAGTTTTTCCCTGTGTAGAATATAATCCTCCAGGATTACTCCAAGCCTACTGCACAGAAAATACAAGACTGACTGTGTTGTCACAGTGTCAGTAAGCTGTATCTTATACAGAAAATTAAAGAACTGCAAAAACCTTCAAGTTAGGAATATATTCTAAAGACAGCTTTGTTAAAATTTATCTTAAAATAAATCTATTCATCAACAAATATTTAATAACATATATTGATTAGATTTTCAGCTCAGCCTTTATGAAAGATTATAAAATATTGCTCAATAGACCAAATTTTTGGCAAGTAGAAAGTTTTGTTTGACCCATAAAGTGTTTTTTGTTTGCTTTTAGTGGTTTTATTTTGTTTGTTTGTTGTTTTCTGAGTTTTTGTTGTTGTTGTTTCTTTCTTTTTTTCTAAGAATTTAAGTGTAAACTTAAAAATGAGAAGAGGTTACACACAAAAAAATATATATTCAGCTTCTTTTCAAAAGTCGATCCTGGCAACAGTTGACTCGAATTGCAGATATGACAGGTAGAGCCAAATCTAGTTGAGGCACTCTCTCCAATTGCCCATTTCCTATTAACAAATGCAATTTGAGTAGATGTCAAGAGTACAGGCAGGAGTCAATAGCACAGGATTCAGTCCTTGCTCTACCACACACTAAGTGAGCACATTCCACAGATTCCTCATATGTAAAAGAGAAATAATAATAATAATAGTTACTGCAGGGGTTGTTCTGAGAAGTTAATGATTGAATGATTGAAAGTGCTCAGATTATTTCCTGGCAACTGGTAAGTGTTATAATGTTGGCTCTTATTTATCATCATATTTTTTCAATAGTAAAGAACACTTCACTATATTCACGTTTGCTAGTTTTTCAGGGATAGGGATGTCAGCAGGTTCCCAGTAGAAAGTAGATGGCATGCACAAGTTAGTATAATTAAGGGAGGACTTAATAAAAGGGACAACTTAACAAATGGGCAGAGTGTAGGGAACCTCCAGGAAATAGTGGAAAGCATCAGTAACCCTTGGCCTGAAGGGCAAGGGGAAATGGCTAGCAGGATCCTGAAGGAGGGACGGCTTGTGTGGAGAGAGTTGACATGAAAAGAACTGTGCCATTTGGCTGAGGGAAGCAACCAGTTTGATAAGATCCTGTAGGGAGTCAGAAGGCAGAATCAATGCTGAGATCTCTTCTCACCTGCTTTCATGACTGAACTCCACTGAAAGCCAGAGGCATAGGGAGCTCAGTGACATAACCTGTCCAATCAGCCTCCACATGGAGAGAGAATGGGGTGGCAAAGAGAAGAGAGTGGGTCTCAGAAGGAAATCGTCCCGAGAGGACTTGCCCATTGCTTGCTTTTCTATGTTTTTTACCTTGTCATCTGATCATGTGAATTTGCAATCTGTGCTTCCAATTAGCTTTTCATTTTCTCCTGCTTAAATATGGATCCAAAGTACTTAAGTATTACTAAATAAAGTTAAATAAGCAGGGAATATGTTGAAACAAGGAAATACTAGTAATTTGAAACTTACTGAGAAAATTTGCCTACTTACATCTGTTAGATTGGATTGTTAAAAATAGTGCTTTAAAATAGCTATTTACTAAATTTATATTTCTTTAGTAAATAACTTAAAAGTCACCAAATACTAATATCATTTCTACTACATTTATATGTTATTAATATTGTGAGTTTTCTATCTTTAAAAAATATGAAAAGCAAATTAAAAAACAACTTCCTATACAACAATTTCCCTCATATTAAAGAAAGTGTAATACCAATTTAGTGCTTATTTTAAGCATGAATAAATTTTTACTTCTTTAACTTTTAACTTTTATCATGTTAGCAAAAGTGACAATCAGGATTATTAATATATGTTAGAATGCAGAGTTTAATAATAAGAAATATGGCATCTCTTGGTTATCACAAAAACAAAAAGTTTGTAAGTTCTACATACATTATTGAGTATTATCTAAACAGCATAGAGCATATTACACCGTTGGTATCTGTTTAGAAAGCAGTGTCTCCTGGGTTTTGCATTTAAAACAAATTTTTAAAGAAACCTTTTTTAAGTTTCCCTGGCAGTAAGGGAATAAAGGAAAATAAACTTACTTCAGGACATTTTCACTCAGTGAAATATTCAGACAATTTTGTTGGCAGTAGAGGGGCTGGCATCTTTAGATTTCCCTGTGGCTGATCTAACTCACCTGTGGTCAATACTGCATAATTGTTGTGTACTTCTCTTTTGCAGGTATTGAAAGGCAATTATTTGCAAGTTTTTCATGTGCAGAAACTCATCATAGACAGTATCTTCATGCACACCATATACGGGTTAAATCAAAATAGCGAACAATTCCTGGCATTGTTTATCACTTCATACTGCCCTCCCCCATTTGTATAAGGTACATATAGAAATATGTATATAAAGTATATACAAGTATAGTATATACTTATATAGTATATAAAACAAATATTATTTTCAGGATAACTTTGAAAGTGCTAAAGTTATAAGAAAGCAATTTAATCATTGACTTAATTGAAATCTCTTCAAAACTTCTCTAGATACATCATTAATTTTAGAATTAAATTCTAAATTAATTGCTGACAACTGCTTTAGAAGGTCATCTTCAGCCCCAAGATTTAGTCCAAGAAAGCGGAGGTGGCATAGCATGGGTAGAGTCACGTACTTCTAACCAGTCTGGACCTAACTACTGGATGCTTTCTCTTACAGCAATTTCTGTCGCTCAGTAAATATAAGGAGTCATCTCTGGATTATACTCAATTGTTTTGAGATTGAGATTCCCCAACTAGAGTCCTTTCACTGGTATCTTAATCTACATCCTTAAGAGAAGTGTCCTGAGAAGAAGATGACCTTTGTAATCCAAGCAACAGATCTTGCTCTGCCCTGTCCCACTCTAATCCTTTCTCTCCACGGTAGAGACAGCAACTTTATTAAAAAGCTAATTAGATCTTTTATCTTTCCTGCTTAAAATTCTTCCATGGGATCCTATGGCACATGAATAAAATTCAAACTAAATTTGTAATAAAATTTAAACTTTTGGCCATGATCTAGAAGGTTCTGAGTAGTCTTCAGTGTCAACAATATCCCTGGATTCCCATATTCCATTTATACTGGCTGTGATTTCCTCAAACAGACCAGCCTCTTCCCCAACAGAATACCTTTGCACATGCCATTCCTTCTTATTGAAATACGCTTTTCCTCCAGGTTTCAGCTCATTCCTGCTCCAGAGAATCTCTGACTACTATTATTAAAATAGTTATCTTTCCTACCCTGTTGTTTCTACCCCAGGTTTCTATTAATTTCCTTTGTAGCACATCCTAATATATAATTATAAAAGGATAAGTGAACTAATTTTTAAATGACATGTCTTGCCCTTTAGACTTTGAGCTCATGAAACCATGATGACAAAGAAATATCTAATTCATTATTATTATTATTATTATTATTATTATTATTTAAGTACCATATCATCAGAAACTAGAAAAGTGTCTGACAAATGGTAGGCATTTATTAAATAATTGCTGAACCAGCTTCCTAAATATTTTGACAAAAAATATATAATGTGCAAGCAAGGAAGTATTAGTATTTATGTTCACTAACGTAAAATCAAGTTCATACCTATAGTGAGCTTCTTAGTGTACAGTTTGTAAATCCGTAGCCTACAAAATGTTATAATTACTATGTATTCATATACACAAATATGCTAAGTACAAAAAGCTTGCTTGACTTATATTTTAATATTTATTTTATGTTTTTAAAAAATTATAGTTTAATTCATTTAGTTAATCAATAGACAGGAAGTAGTCTTTCAGATAGGCCATGGTATATACATGAAGTCTATGTTTCTATTTTTTTTTTCCTGCTTAGTACTGAGTTTCAGAAGATGCTTCCAATCTTTAATTTAAGTGTAAAAATGACATATTTCATATCACTGTTTCTCAAAACTCTATGGCCTTTGGGCATAACACACCCTCACCTTGTGATAAGAAGAAGAATTCAACATTTTTATTCTAGCTTTGTTAAGTTTGAACTATTACTATGTGTTAAAGTAGACCATTAAATATGGTCTACTTTATTTCTCAAAATTCTTTTATTTCTCAAAAGAATTGTTAGTGCCACAAGTTCTTAGCTATAAGCATTACCTATTATTATACAAGAAAAATCAGCATTTTACTCACCATTTTAAGAGAATATAATTGTTATGTATGTACATCTTTGTGAAACAAAGCAAGATTTCATAGTTTTAGTCATACAATTATTGCTTTTTTGTCAATTAACACTTCTTACTGTATGTTTATGTGCGGCTATTTGAATAATGTATTTTCAAAATAATGCTTAAGAATTCCTATGTAAGAAAAATTATAAATATTTATTTGATCTGCTTTTATACTCATTATTTAGTACTATTTTCTATGGAATTAATTGGTGTCTTACACACTCAAATTATTTGCAAATAATGAGAACTTTGCCCTTTTTAAAAATATTTTTATCTTGTATTTTTATTAAATTGCATTATTTATACCTTAAATCTGTTCAAATATTTAAATGTTTGTGTCTAATAACTTCATCATCTGGATTCCTTAAAGTCAGTTTTTATTATTTGTTTTTTCTCTTAGTTGTCTATCTCATTATCTTATTACCACATATTATATTCCTTTTAACATTATGAAAATTTTATGTAAAAAATTAAGAGATTAATTTGAAACCTAGTATGATACTATGTTTTGACAAAGATCCTCTCCTTGACCAATCTCTAGCCAGACTCCTCTGAGCCGTCTTGACTAGGCCTCAACCTTGCCCTATTAAGACTTGAACAAAATACTTAACATAGTTTCATACAGCCACAGGATACATCATTAAGAGGATCATAGCCCTCTTTAAAGTGCCTGCCTTAGAAACCTCAAGGCTGCCAAAACAGTTTACTGTTTGTTCTAGCCAACACCTGGAAACAGGGCTCCTGTCCGCTAGTCTCTACGGGAGGATAAGAACCTCTTCCATAAGCACCAATTAACAAACTCAGATGGGTTTCACATGGACCAACCCCCTTCCCTGTTTGTGTAATTTTTCACTTCCCTGACTGTACTGAGCCCCTGCTCACCCCTCTCCCTATAACCTCATTCTTTCTTTAAAACAATAATTCACCTCTGTGTAAATAATTTGTTTCTGGCAAGGGGCAAGGGTGGTGAAAATTTCTTACACTAGTTTCAGGGACTGAGATGATTGGAAGCTGGGTTTTTGACCCTATAAATGCAACACTTCTATACTCGCATTCTTGAATATAGCTTTCTATGGTCTCAATACAAAGTATGAAGGGGGTGCTAGGGCTACTCTTCCCCTTTTACTTGACTTATGCTTCAATTTTTGGTCCTTTACCTGTTCCAATTTTGTTTCTCAACCACTTCATCTGGAATTGGTGGATATTTCTAGAGGAAATAGGAAGCACTGCATTTGTCTCTCTGTATTTTCTTCTGTCAGATATTGATCCCTTTTTCTCACAGTCTCCTTAACTTCCCAATCTTCTTTAAACACATGTTCTTTTGTTTTCTATTTTGTATAATTTTGATAATTTGTTGGTGTTTATGAATATTAATTGAGGAAATTTATTTATATGATTTAAAATGAAAACAGAATTACAGCATCTTTCACATAACGTGCTGAAATTCTGCTTATTTTACTTTATTTTTACGGAAACATATTGATTATACATATTTATGGGATACAGAGTTATATTTCAGTACATGTGTATAATGTGTGATGATCAAAGCAATTAGCATATTCACCACTGTAAAACTTAATTACTACTTTATGATGTGAACATTTAATCTCCTCTCTTCTACCCACTTGAAAACATGCAGTGAATTAAGTATAGATACCTAGCTCAATTGTACACCAATAAAACTTATTTTTCCTATCTAGCTACAATTTTGTGTCCATTAACCAACTTCTCACTATATCCCCTTCCCTCTCCCCTTTCATGCCCTAGTAACCACAATTCTACTCTCTCTTTCTAAAAGTTCAATATATTATTTTTTATTTTATTTTATTTTTTTAGCTCTCACATGTGAGTGAGAACATGTGCTATTTCTCTCTTTGTGTCTGGTTTATTTCACTTAACAAAATTTTCTCCAGGCTCATCCATGTTGCTGCAAATGGCAAAATTTGATTCCTTTTTATGGCTGAGTAGTATTCTTTTGTGTATATAGACCACATTTTCTGTATCTAGTCATCTGCCAATGGACATTTAGGTTGGCTACATATCTTGGCTATTATGAATACAGCTGTGATAAACATGGGACTGCAGGTATCCCTTTGACATGATGATTTCCATTCTTTTGGTTACATACCCAGTAGTAGGATTGCTGGATTACATGGTAGTTCTTCTACCTGTAGTTCTTTGAGAAGCCTCCATACTGTTTTACATAATGATCGTATTAACTTACAATACCACCAACCATATATAAATGTTCCCTTTTACCTGCATTGTCACCAGCATTTATTATTTTCTGTCTTTTTGATAATATATCAAAAAATGATATCTAAATGTAGTTTTAATTTGTATTTCTCTGATGATTAGTGATGTTGAGCATTTTTCCATTTACCTGTTGGATATTTATGGCTGGTTCCCCTTAATTAGTCACAACTTCAAATTCCTTAAGAAAGTGGATCTGGGTGGTTAAGTTAATTTTCATCCAGATAACATGGATTTCAATTTATAGTACCTTATAGGTAATGGAAAGCATCCTGTAGCTTACTATCTTTCAAGCCATGTTTTCAAGTTGGTAGAAGAGAAGAAATTAAATATTCACATAATAAAGTAATAATAAGCTTGTACTTAGTAATTGGGATCACATGATATAAACAGTATGCCTTATGCTCAAAAAACATCTCAGCATGGCTCTTTAGATGTGGCATGCATTTGAATCTACCAGAAGGCACTTTGCTTGGTAGAGCTACCTTTTCTTAAATTTATTTGTAAAAAATGGTGTAAAACAATGAATTTTTCTTACAGGAGTATCATTAAAAGACCTAGGCACAAGAGACAAGGCATCCACAAGCTGACATTGCCCCCAGCCGTTAATCAGCTCTACACCTTCCCCTTGAATGCTCAGCAAGCCAAGCCAATACAAGAAAGCTTCCAATTAGCATTTTAATTTCTCCCACTTAAATATGTCTTGGAGGTTGGCTAGTTTGGGGATCCAAACCCTTGACCTTGGTGTTACAACACTACTCTAACCAACTGAGATAACCACCTTGCCTTTCTCTCACTTAAATATGAATAGCCAGCAAAAGTTTGTCAGACATATGAAGAAAATCTAACACAACAGAGCCAAAAAGAAAAAGAAAATAATGGATTTTTGGATAAAATAAAAAATAGTATTGAGAGGTGAAAAAAAGAGAAAACAAATTAAAAACCATCCTTAACATTCTCTGAGAAATGAGAAGATATCTGATGCATGAAACAAAACAGTCCAGACAAGTTGAAACAGGGAAGTTTGTTCTGAGGACAGCAGCCCCAACTGAGGGTAGAGAAGAATCCTACAAAAAGAAGAAAAAAGAAAATCTGTAAACTTAATAAGATAGTCCCTGAGAATCCTTTCATGAATGTGTCCTTGAATTCTAGCTAACAGGTTTATGCCTTTAGACAGTGCTATACAAAACAAGGATAATATGTTATTTTTGTGTTATTGAGTCAGTAATTTGTAGGAAAAGGTCAAGGCTTCCTTTATTTTGAAAACTACAGCAGGACCAGCTGGACAGGCTACTCAGGCTTTTTTTTTCGGTGTGCATTATGTGTTTATTACATGTTGGTCTCTGTCTCTGTGTGTTTTTATCCATTTGTGTGATAAAATACACATCTAATCATCATGGTACCAGGGCAAAGTACAAGCTGTTTCTACACTTCAAATATGTTAATATTTTCTCCCAAATATAAATAAGCCTTTTTTATTAAAAATAATCACTTCTTTGGAAAAATGAAATCTAAAGTATCTTGAATATCCAATAATTTGGACACCTGTGTTCAGAATTATTTTTAAAAAATAAAGTTGAGCATGCAGGAAGATTTTCAGGAAATTCCTAAGCAAAGCCTATATTTCGCTGCTAAACCCTAGTTTTCCCTTACATTACTAAAGAAAATTAGTTATGAAAATCATTTTGATTATTATCAAGACAATGATTCCACAACCATAAAATCAAGTTTCATAAGATGTCCAGTCTAAACATAAACTTAGAAGACACTAGGTCCTATTCTCAAAAAACTGGCTTCCAAAGTAAATGAATTCTTAGGATCCCATATCTTCTTATGACAAAATTCAGACACAACCAAAATTCTCATGTAATCCTAATCAAGTAGATTTTCCAGATTATCAGAATATTTAAATAACACCTTCTGTGTGAAAAACTAAAATGAAGTTGTTTTATCAGCAGAGCTGCTTTGAAATTTCAACTCCTGTATTTATTAAATGACACTTGGGAAATAATATTTTAGAGTTTTTCATATGTAAAATTGGAGTCTTGATTGTTTTACTGTTTTATATATTTCTCAGATTAAGTTCTTAGTCCATTTGTGCTGCTACAACAGAATACCTCAGACAGTGCAATTTATAAAAAATAGAAATTCATTTTCTCACAGTTTTGGAGGCTGGGAAGTCCAAGATTTAGGGACCATCCAGTTTGGTTGTCTGGTGAGGGCTGCATCCTCCAGAGGGGAGGCACGTATCTCCTGACATGTGGAAGGTGGAAGGGAAAGTCAACTGATCTCCACATGAAGACTCTTTTATAAGGGCCTAATCATCTCTTAAAGGCCCCACTCTTCATACTATCACATTGGCAACACTTGAATTTTGGAGAGAACACATTCAAACCATAGCAAGATGCAATATGAAAGATCTTTATTTGTGGTCAAGTATTATATACATTTTATTTTGTTTTGTTGCTTTGTGATTTATTCATTTATTCAGTGACAATTTTCTGAAAACCTTGTGTTGAACAGTACAAACACAGAACTAAATTAGGCATAATACACCCCAGTGAGCTTTCAATCTCTTAGGGAGAAACTGACACATAAACCATAAATACAAGACTAAGATTCTGAAGCCATTATAGAAATAAACAGAGGGTACAGTTGCATAAAAAGGAAGAAGTGAGAAATTATATCTCTGGAATCCAGGAAATACCTCACAGAGGGCATATGACTTTATTCTTGAAAAATGAATAGGTTTTATCCATAAATATGAGGTTAGAGTGATATCCAAGGAGAATTTCAGTAAGAGATAATGCTAGAAAGCCAGCCAAGCAGAATTTGATGTCTTCTTAGTCAATATTGAGGTGATTGGATATTTTATTTTTCTCCCATAGATGAAAGTGAATAACCAAAATAAGAAGTGAAGTATTTTTATTTTATAAATATATAAATAGTGCTAATACTAGATCTAAATATCACAAAGTCTAAATTTTACCAGAGCGTCACAAATGTACTACAATAAGTAATGCACTTCCAAGTTAAGTTTGGTGAATCTTTAAGTAACTCTGATAGTATTCTTTACTTTACTTTTATGAGAAAGGGCTATATCATAGCAACAAGCTCCAAATTTACATATTTAAAGCAGCAAATGTTAGATTTTTACTAGGTATACACATTCAGAATCAGTTTTCTTCTGTACGTGAAAATGTGTGGAGTCCCTGAAATATTCTCAATAATGAAATATTCAACTACAATTAGAAAATTCTCTTGTCAAAAAATTAGCAATTATCCCTTTCAACAGACACTTTGACACATCAGTATTTTACTGTAAGGGGTTGGTTGCATTGTTTATATAATTGAATAGGTGACTGGACTAATAGAGCAGCATAACTTTCAAGAATTCTCTAGATATTTCCCTGAGTAATAGTGAAGCAGCTATCTTCAAATGTAAGTTTTTATTTCTCCTGGTGGAACAAGTCATGTCTATGTATCTTGGATTTGTTGTTCTGCATCATTTCTGTAGAACGATATAAACTATCCAACCTGATACAAATTTCAGTATACTCACAGTTAGTACAGATATTCTCACAATAAGGATTCATGCCAAATAGGTGGATCTACTTACATGGTTAAACTATGTGTTTGGATGTTTGTTTCAGGGGTATTAAAATTACAATCATCATCATACAAGCCATATATCTATTTCACAAAATGTGTTTGGATAAGTTTTAAGACAGTTTTTTTTTTTTCCTTTTTGTCTTTTATCGTGTCCGGCAACGGATCGCAACCCTCAGTGTCCCGCCCGTACCGGACCAGGACCGGCAACAGGATCGCAACCCTCGGTGTCGCGCCCGCACCTCGCTCAGCCAGTGAGTGGGAACCGGTCTGTATGTGGGATCTGAACCCTCGGCAGAAGCACCGCCGCGCTCCCAAGTGGTGCACTGTAGCAGTGCGCCACTGGGCCGGCCCCTAAAACAGTTTTTAAATGGAATATCATTTGTAGATATATCTGAATATGACTCATAATCAAGAAAAATACATTGTGTATCCAAAACTGTTCAATTAAGCAACTTATGAGTAGTATAAATCTTTAAAAAGCATTGCCAAAAAAATGCAAGATATGTTTAGGTTGTATTTCCTAAATCTCACACAGAATACATAATTTTGTGATACTAAACAATTTTCACATCACATATTTTAAATTACTATGTTATCATTCTACATAAAACTTTTGTGTCTCATATATCTGGGGATTTAAATGGCATCTAAAAGCTCAGTTGTCATTAAGATTATTCAGTTTGATACCACCATTTTTAAATCATTTTACACATCAAAAGTATAATTTTCAGTTATTTTAAATCTAAAAGTTTTGATTTGATGTTAACCTAATAAATACCATACCTGATTGAACATAACATGTTCACTTAGTTTGATGACTATGTATGGTTGGTATAAGTTTGCTTACTGGATATTTAAAGGGCAAATCTTTTCCTTTTTTTTATCCATTGCCTTAAAATGTGTCTTAATCTGTGCCAACATGTACAAAATGAGCCACATAATCAACTACTCCTGTAATACTAGATTAAAATATTTTTACCTTAAATGTGTGATTCACAATGACATATCTGAAAATGTACCAAAATACTCGCATTTCACTTCACTTTGCATGTGAAAACCCAAGCTAAGACAAATCAAAGACATATATCTTTCTACTAAGAAAATATGTCAGGAAAACTTGTATAACAATAAGCCAGTTATTACATGCCATGTTCTGTTATTCATTATAGAGGTCATGTATATATATTTTACATGATCTTCTTTCTATGTAAAATATGTGTTTTATACAAGGGAAAAATGAATTAGCAGGGTGAGAAAAGGCATACATTCTATGTTGCTAATCCTACGTTTTCTCCTATAAAATTCCGTTGTACCTACACTAAGAAAAGAGTAGATATAATCTATTTTTGAATTTAAGTATTATAGCACATCAAAGTATTGATTGCTGTGAACTGACTAGAGGAGTGTTTTTATACCTACTCTTAGTCATTAATTTATACAATAGCAATGATAAGAAAGCATTATTCATGATTCAGACATATTGGAGAAAAAATGGACCAGTAAAATCCAGATCTAGTTATAATGGATAAGAACCTGGATCAAGGTATAGGGGTGGGGGTGGGGAAGTAAGGTTGGGGTTGAGGGGAGGTGGTAACAGTTCTATCTAGGTAAACAATTCTGTCTTTTCGGTCTACCCCCAACACTACCTCTCTGGATGTGTCACAATAGCTCAGAGTGAGCGTATTTGTTTCATAGAGAAAATATCTGTCCTTTCAAGAACAGTTAGTGAAATATTTTTCTGCTAAAAATAATATGGCCAGTACTACTCAATTTTGATTTAGTAGAGTAGCAATCTCTATTTGCATAGAAACTTGGCATAAGCATTAGGTAAGTTTTCAGCCAGTTTAGCTGTTAACATTTAACTCAATAGTGCATTAACTAAAATAGAGTTTATTGCTTTCTCATATAAGCATTTTAAGGAAGGAAATCTGGGCCTGTAACAAAGGCTTTGCCCTGTGAAGTCCTCAGGGACTCAGCCTACTTCTATGATGTTGCTTAGCCCTGTGCTAATTTCATTCTCAGAGCAACCTCAGAGACTAAAATGGCTGATCTAGCTCCAGCCATCTTCTTTGCATTCTAGACAGTGGAAAGGAAGAAGACAGAAGTGAGAATAGACAGGAACCTTCACACTTAAGGAAGGTTTATGAAAGCAAATAAAGGACATTTTCTGATTATGCATTTCATTGGCCACACCCAGATAATAAATGGGATGAGGAACATAAATTGTTTTCAGGATAGCCATGCGTCTATTCATTCATCCTATTATCAGGTAAAAATGAGAGAACACATATTGGGAAGAAAGCCGTAATATGTGCACAGTGTCCCAAAATATTGGAAACACATAACCCAATCTATACATGCTAAAATTATAAGAATATTTCGTTAAAAGAAAGTAAATCATTAATTAGGAAAACAAAATTTGAAACAATACAGAAACTATTATTTTACCATATACACCCAGAACACAGACTGAAATAATTTATATAATATTATTGAAATTAATTATTTCAGAGTAATAAAATTGTGGAAACGAAGATTATTTACAATATAGCCATGAAGGACTCTGGCATCTGAGGTTGATTTCCTGTCTTTGGAATTTGGCTCTAAAACTCACTAGCTGTGTATCTTAGGGCACCCGATTTAACTTCTCTGAACTCTAGTCTCATAAGTAAAAAGGAGATAATCATATTTCTTATCTAATAGGGTTGTTATGAGGATTAAATGAGTTCATATATGTATAGATCTTAAAATTGTACATGGCATATAGTAAGAACTCATCAAATATTATTTATATGCATAAAGTAGTTTTAACTTTTATTTATCAGCATTTTTAATATGTTATACTTCATATCTCATTTTTAACAATATATATGAAACTTTTTCTGAAGTACAGAGGATATTATGAGAAATAAAGCAAGAAATCTTTATCTCCAAGGTTGCCTAGATAAAAGATACTAATAGTCTTCTATGGTTAATAACTAAGGCAGAAATTTATACTCATTTCTAGAACTTAGCTAGATAATAGAGAATATAAATGTCTGCACTTCTTAAGTCAGGATGTGACAATATCATCTTATTCAGTTATGTTTTATCATGTAGAATCAGTTATACATCCAAGATTTATGAAATGATATTCAAATGCGGTAAGTGGTTGTGTTAAAACCATACACAGAAATTCACATCAATGGCTGCATGGTAAAAAATACTTACATGTAAACTCAGCATGTCTGGTATTTGACTATTTAAGAGAGAGTAATATTAAGAAGTAAGGCCATAGTTTCTGAAAAATAAAGTGACTATGGGTCAAATGTGTCCCCCAAAAGTTCATGTATTGAACTCCTTTGTAATAGTGTTAAGAGGATGGGAAATCCAAATATGGTATTTTAAAGGTGGGGCCTTTAAGCAGTGATTGGATTATGAGGACCGTACTCTCCTGAATGGATTAATCCATTTATGGAGTAATTATTTATCATGGGTGTGGTTCTAATAAAAAGGAAAGTGTGTGAGAAGGTTAGCTCTTGCTCATGCCATTTTCTCACGCCATGTGATACCCTAAGTTGCTGTAGTCACCACCCAGAAGAAGGTCCTCACCAGATATGTTCCTTGGATCTTGGACTTCCCAGCCTCCAAACATAGGAAATAAATTTCATATCTTTATAAATTACCCAGTTTCAGGTATTCTGCAATAAGCAACAGAAACAAACTAATACAAATTCCGTAACAAATATGGTTCTACATAGTTAATAATCATTGCTCTAATTTCATTCAGTCATTGAATTAATATCTTACTACATTGACAGGCAAAACAATACATATAATGAAAACCCATAAGTCATCTGCATTTCTTCACAAAGATTTAATTATCTTTTTTTTTTGTAAATTGAAATAATGATTTCAATTTTGTCTCTGTTCAAAATTGTAATTTCATTTAAAGAGTTTCTTCTTCCTGTTTGGCTGATTTAAAGTAAAATTATGTTTTTACAAATGGTATTTGACATAAGCCATTCCAAAAGATGAAATAGAGAATTTAAAATTAACTGTGCAGAACTATAAATAGATACAGAAGATTTTCAATTAACTCTATGGATGTAAATGAAGAACAAATCAATCCAAGAAAACATCAGCTCTCTTCAATGATCACCTAAACTAATTTTTTATCCTGAACTATTCAAAGGACTGCAGCTCTCTCAAGCTGTTACAGATGTGCTTGCAAAATAATTCTTCTTGAGCACAATCACTTGAGAAACTACCCAACACAAACTGAGCTCTGAAAATCTTCCCTGAATTCAGACTATGAAGTCAACCAATTTAAATCATACCTCCTCATGTTTTTGCTGAGTATGTATTTCCTTCTTTTATCCTACATGAGCAAAACTCTATAATTCATAGTTTTTAAATTGTTTAATAAAAGCTTTTAACAAGTAAGTTGCCTCAAACTGGTAGGCCATGAATTTTGAAGGGCTGACAGGTTGATACTGCTTTCTCAGTTACTTACTGGTGCTATATTTTGAGCAAATAATTGGATAACACTTTTCTTTCCTCCAAAAACTCTCAGGATTTTACAGTGACATTCCCAGTGTCAACACTGGCTTCATCAACAGTTACGTAAAATGTGAAGATGCCACCAGGAAGTCCTGTTTCACACGTCAGAAAACTAATGTTAGTGGATGTGTGGGTGTATGGGTGTGGAAAAATAAGCTGTGTATTGTTGCAAAGTTAAGAAAAACAAAAGGATTCTCATAATATTATTCCATAGGCAGTGGACAAACTAGTGATTGAAAAATAAACACTCTTTAGGAAGGAGGTTTGCTTTGCATCTGATTCAGGCAAAAATTTATTTTATTTCTAATGTGAAATATATGCAGTGGAGAATAAAAATCATTTTGCAGGTGGTAGATGATCTAATGCCAACTCCGGTTTTCCTATGCCTAGCAGGTAGAGCATTTAGAGGGGCCATATAAAGCTATAAGTAAAATCAATAAATAAAACACTATACCAGAGTTCTTTAAATATTCATTCTAAAAAGGAGGCCAAACAAATGGCCTAAACCACATTAGAAATGAAATACAATATTTAAAATTTTCCTTGCATATTGGTCAAATTAGTGAAGGAAAACATGAGTATAACGTCAAATATAATTTTTAATTAAAAACAATAAGGAAGACAATACTACTTTTGCTTCTGCATGGGCCCTACTACAAGCAATCAAACCGATGATATTTAATATAAGACTATCAAATAAGATAAAGGCTTAACTATCTTACGAATGTATATTTTTGGTAAACGATTTTTCCAGTTTGCAGAAAATCTCTTTCTAAACTATTGAATGGAAGGTTACTTTATCCACACTGCCAAAAAGAAGTAATCTCTATAAAATGTTTCAGTTGTAATTTACCAGGGTGAGTCCTAGCTCTCAAAATATCTTCTTGCTGAATACTGGTTTCCATTTTCAAAGTAATTTCAAGTTTTAATTATAAGCAAAAATTTTTTCTTAGAACTAGCATCTTTTTGAGAACCGTGTGCTGTAGGGAGAACTACACAGAAAAAAATCAAACCCATGAAGATAGGGATGCTTCACTGTAAGGCCAACAGGACCCGTAAGCTACTGAATAACTGGGAAGTTGAGACTGAAAGTTTCTCCCCTAAATAAAGGCTTTCTAAGCCACCTTGGAAAGTAAATCTGTCCATAAGTTCCTTCTCAAAATTCTTTGACAGGATACCTGGTAAGAAAGGAATTTACCCTTAAGATGTACTTGAGGTATACTAATGTGGCTCACAAGAACCATGGCAGGACTT
The DNA here is from genome assembly GCF_000696425.1 of Galeopterus variegatus. Taxonomy (NCBI): domain Eukaryota; kingdom Metazoa; phylum Chordata; class Mammalia; order Dermoptera; family Cynocephalidae; genus Galeopterus; species Galeopterus variegatus. The sequence goes on along the minus strand of NW_007728160.1, from coordinate 187,346 downwards.
CTAGTTTCAAATCCAATATATAAAGACCTTTGAAGACATAACTCCATTCCTTACAAAAACAATACAAGCTGAACCAACTAATAATCAATAACTTTTCTAAGACCCATCAGAGAACTGAGAAACTGCCACCTGAGATCTGGAGAAACAAGTGAACCTGGAGTCACAGTCAAAATTTCCTTACCTGGAGCAGAAGCCACTGGAGCCACAAACTGGTACAATTAAATAGCAGTTATGATGAATTGTTGGAGGCTGAGTGTGCACTGAATTGAGTTCGAAACTTCCATAGGGCTGCAGTCTTCACACATCAGAAAACTGCAGTCTTCGGGGGAGGCCCACACTTTCATGAGATTTATGTTCAACCCACCATGGTGAAGATGCAAGAAAGATCTCATGACATATAGAAGGGGGAAAAGAAGAGTAATCTTCGTGAATTTCATTACAAGCATTCTCCTTAATGAAGGCCTACTATGTTGGAAAAGTCTGTACTAGAATCTTGTCCTAGAGCTTTAATATAAGGTCCTTCCTTCCACTTAAGCCCCCTTTAGCTTTCTGGACTCACATAAGAAAGGAAAAAAGCTACATAATAAGAAAAACTTATGAAGGTCACAGGCTAGAGACACAGTCCACTAAAAGACTGAGATAAATTGTGAGGTTATAGAAGGACTTCCTTTTTTCCACTTTAACACTACAGCAACAGGGATCATGTTTAATAATAGTGGGTTACAGCTGAAAAATCTGCTAGGTATAGACTCCCTCTGAAGAGAAATACTTTGGGAAGCTAAAAGTTAAGAGGAGTGACAAAAAAAAAAAAAAAAAAAAAAAAAAAAAAATTTAAAACCTCTGGCATGTAAGCTACAGAAAACGAACAAAGTCCAACTCCTAGCAAGATTAACATAAATTCTTACAGTGGTTAACTATTATCCTCAGTTTCTACTATCTGGTGCAATATGTCTGTTTCTTAACAAAAACCACAAGGCATGCCAAAAGCCAGAGAGATAAAAAAAGAAAAAAAAAAAAAAAAAAAAAAAAAAAAAAAAGACCTGCCCAAAGAGACAAGACAAGCACAAGAAACTGATTCATTTGACACAGATGTTGGAAATATGAGGCAGGCAACATAAAAATAACTATGGATAATATACTAAGTGTTATAATGGAAAAAGTAGACACCAGATTAAACAGAGGAGTGATGTGAATAGAGAGGTGGAAATTTAATGAAAGAATCAAAAGAAAATTCTACAAATAAAAATTATTGTAACAAAATTATCCACTATTTTTGATGGGCTTATTAGTAGACTGCAAATGGCCAAGGAATCAATAAAATTGTATATGGTATAACAATAGGAAAAAAACAACAAATCAAAAGCTGTTTCATTGAAAATAATCTAAAAATTGATAAAACTTTAGCCACGAGGATAAAAGTGAGTATACAAATTACCAGTATCAGAAATGAGATAGGGATCATCATCATGGTCTGACATTAAAAGCATAATAAAATTATAAGTGTATGCCCACAAATTTAATACTTCAGAGAAAATAGTCCAATTCCTTGAAAAATACAAACTGCAAAACTTGCACAAGGAGAAATAGATAACCTAAATAGTCTTATACCTATTAAAGAAGTAAGAACAATAATTGATGATCTTCCAAAAATAAAATGAACAGGTTCAAATGGTTTTACTGGTGAATTCTACCATACATTTAAGAAAGAAGGAATACCAATTCCCTAAAATCTCTTCCAAAAATAGAAGCAGAAATAACATTTCCTAATTCAATCTGTGATGCCAGCAATAACCTAATACCAAACCAAAGTCATGACATGAAAGGAAAACTGTGGAACAGTATCTCTCATGAACATACATGTGAAAATTTTTAACAAAAATATTAGAATATCTAACCTAATATACACAATAAATTATAATCACACCCAGTGGGATTTATTAAATTAATTGGCAAGGATAGACAAATGTCTTGTACGTGCGTAGACACTCTGCCCTCGAGGATGTGGATTATAACTTCCCGCACTCCGTACCTATGCGCTGCAAATAGTGACTCTCTTATAAAGAGTACAGTAAGGAAAGAGAGTAAAAGGAGTAACTTTACAGAGTAAAAAGCTAACAAACACCACCTCTGTCCAGAACATGAAGGATAACATCAACAGTGATAATTCATATTAACGGTAGGTAACCTTGATATGATATTAAAATGGTAATTTACCTCTGCAGTAAGTCAAATCAATTATTCTAGTTTAATTATGAAAAATTATCAGGCAAATCCTGATTAAGAGATATTGTACAGAAAACCTGACCAGTAATGATCAAAACTGTAAAGGTCATCCAAAACAAGAAAATTCTGAGAAACTCTCACAACAAACAGGAGCCTAAGGAGACATGATGACTAAATGTAATGTATTATCCTCGATTTGATCTCAGAACAGAAAAGTGACATTAGGGAATGATGGGGTTTGGGTGTGTTGTCTCCCCAAATCTCATGTGAAAATCTGATCCCCAGTGTGACAGTGTTGGGAGCTGTTTGAGTTATTGATGCTCTCCCTGGGAGAAGGGGGATTAATGAGTGAGTTCTTGCTCTATTAGTTCCCATGAGAGCTTGTTGTTTAAAAGACCCTGGCACCTTCTCTCTTTCTCTCTCACCATGTGATCTGCTTGCACCCACTGGCTGCCTGCCACTTTCTGCCATGAGTAGAAGCAGCCTGAGGCGCGTGACAGATGCAGCTGTCCCAGAATCGTAAGCCAAATAAACCTCTGTTCTTTATAAATTACCCAGTCTGAGGTATTTCTGTTATAGCAACACAAAATGGACTAATCCAGGGAAATACTTTGAAAATCTGAACTAGTTAATGATAATGTATCAATATTGGTTCATTAATTGTGACATATAAAACACACCAATGTAAGATCTTAATAACAGGGGAACATGGGTGTTGGGTACACAAGAGTTCTGTATTATCTTTGTAATAATTCTGCAGATCTAAAACTGTTCTAAAATTTTTTAAAGTTTATTAAAAGAAAAAAGCAATGGCAGATTCTGGAACAAAAGTATGATTCAGTCCAATGTAGTGTAGATTATTTTTTATTCATCCCACGAGCTTTTGCAGGATGCCTTTGGGATGGGTGCTTTGGTACAGATTTAATAGGGATCTAAAAACACTAGAGCCTTTGGAAGAAAAAAAAACATGATACTCTATCAATTTTTTTTTTTTCTTCTACTGACTGATTCGGCTTGGTGACTGATTTTGCATAATATAAAGAAAGTTATGACAAAATCAACAACAGAAATTCGGAATATTCCACCACATGGTGTTGAAGGTAACTAGGTCACCAGCAATCAAAGATGAAATGATGGACATTAGGTTGAGAATGAATGTGGTCCCTGATCATCTGAAGCACTCATTAGAAATCCAATGTAAGTTGTTTGGTTGTTAACTTACATTTACACTGTTGTTCTTGTTATCATGATCCTATTATCCCCCTGGCACACAGCTCCTAAAGATATTCAGACTGCAGACAAAAGATTAATGTAATAGAAACGAAGTGGTACAACAGAACAGTACAATCAATATAAGTCAAAGGCAAATCCCCTATTGTTTATTCAAAGGCTATATCAATTAACACAAATCAAATTTCATAAACCTTAAAAAAAATCACAGGAAAAAAGTCTGCGTTCAGCTTAGTATCAGCTACATCATTTAGGGCCCCTTAACATTGTGAAAGAAATCAGGAACTTTATTTCCCCAAACAAGATTAGTGGGTTGAGTCAGCCAATGTGAGACACTTGTACCAGATTTAGAAGGTGGAAAGGGAAATGAAATCAGCATATCTGGGGCAGGTGGAGGCAATTCTTGCACAAAAAGTGAGCCTGTGAGATTCACCTGCTCTGGTGCTGCAAGCAGCTGAGAATGGCAATGAGAGGTCTAGCTGAAAATGCAGAGATCCACAACCACTTCAGAGAGACGTCAGGAGAACAGCCTGCTTCAAGAGCCGACAGTATCCTGGTAAGACTGATGAAATTTACTGTGGCTTTTAGGTGAGTACCTGTGAATCAACTAATTTTAGGAACTGCTTCCCTGACCTTCTCTTAGTCCTTCCACCACTGGTTGAGTAAGCCTAACATAGCCTATATTAAACCCTTCCTTCTTCGAAATCCTAAATTGGCTATTGTTTTCCTGACTGAAATATGATTTTTCAACTAAATGAAGAACACTAAGAGATACACACACACACACACACACACACACACACACACACAAGGGCACTTCAAAAAGTTCATAGACATATTTGTATTATTTTTTAATCCTATTTTTCCATGAATTTTCTGAAGTACTCTCATATATGTGTGTATGTGCATATGTATATGCACAATATCACAATACACAATATACTTACACAATATATATTCATGATGCACAATATATAATTTTGTATATATATTTTTATGTCTATATAAATAATGTAAAGTAACAAAACTACTAGGATTTGAGAGAAATGCATTCTGATTTAACTTTGACTACCTCCATTTCCTCATCTCTCAAATGATGATATTGGCCAACATCCTTTCCAGCTCTGTCACTATACAAGTCTAGAATATTAAGATTAATTTGGTTAGAGAATAGATGATGAAGACTAATATTCTACATTATAAATATTGTTGATGTATTTGTCATGATAATAATTACCTTTTGTTTTCTAAAGTTAACAATTATTTTTCATTAATATATAATTATAAAATATAAAGGACAAACTCTAGCCATATGAAAGCCTTTGAACTTCACATACATATCATGAATTCTAATGATTTCATACCTTTACATTGGCAGCAAACATCTATGCTGAACTTTCAAGATAAGAAATAATAAAAATTTTGTTTTAACTTTTACTTTAATGCTTCTAAATTCCAGAAAGCTTAACACTATTATATTTGGTCACATTCCAAATATAAGGTCTTATCCAATTATATTAGTTTCTTATGTCTGCTGTAACAAATTACCACAAACCTGGTGACTTGAAACAACGTTCATTTCTTCTCTTACAGATCTAGAGGTCAGACGTATGGAAATGGTTTCACTGAGCCAAAATCAAAGTGTCAGCAGGGCTGCACTACCTCACGAGGCTCTTGGGAAGGACCTGTTTCTTTGCCTTTTCCAACTGCTAGAGCATCATTCCTTTCATTCCTTGGCTAAAGGCCCCGTCTTTCTTCCTCAAACCCATTGGGTTAGTATCATACTTAAGTGGTCACATTGTCTTCTATTCTGTCTCTGTTGTCAAATTTTGCCCTGCTTCCCTCTAATAAGAAATGTGTGATTACATTTAGGACTTACTGGGAAAATCTGTGATAATCTACCCATAAGAAATCCTTAATAATGACACGTGCAAAATCAGTTTTGCCATACATGGCAAAAGATAATATTCACATATAAGTTTCCAGTGACTTAGACCTTGATATCTTGGGGAGGGGGTATTATTAATCATAATACGCCAATTTCACATGTATAGTCTCATACTGCTTAGTGATATCATTCCTGCAGCTAAACATCTTCTTCTTCCTATAGCAAATAATTAAAAAATATAGGGGGAACAAAGCTAACAAACTAGAATAAAAAACTGAAGTGTTCTGGGCCGGCCCGGTGGCGCACTGGATAGTGCGCCGCTTGGGAAGCACGGCGGCGCTCCCGCCCAAGCATTCGGATCCCTCATACAGACCGGTTCCCGCTCACTGGCTGAGCGAGGCGCGGGAGCAGCACCGAGGGTTGCAATCCCGTTGCCGGTCCCCGGTCCGGTACGGGGGCAACACTGAGGGTTGCGATCCGTTGCCGGACACGGAAAAAAGACAAAAAAAAAAAAAAAAAACTGAAGTGTTCGATTATCCCAAGCAGTGGCACAAAAGGAAGAAA